>NC_079911.1:20660850-20662359 GCF_024868665.1 Triplophysa rosa | reverse complement strand
GTGCGTGCGTGCGTGCGTGCGTGCGTGCGTGCGTGCGTGCGTGCGTGCGTGCGTGCGTGTGTGTGTGTGTAGAGTCTGATCTGAGATCAGCGCGCCACTCTCTCAGTCAGACGCTGTAAACAAACGCTGAAGCTTCGACACTCGCTCGATATTCATGAAATCTAAAGAATGGAAATAAAGCTTCGGATTATTACACACACTCGTGTTTTATTGTGTGTTTTTCTCATGTTTATTGTCGCCGGTAAGTTTCAGTTTTATGTTTTTTTTTTTCTCAGATCTTTAAGCGTTAGCTGAGATTTATGCTAACCCGCTAAATTCAGTTAACGTTATCAATCCTCTTGTGATGTAGTTTTTTTATTTAAAACACGTGTTCTGCGCTTAGATATAAACATGTGATGACTTATGTTAGTTATTTATTGGACCAAAGTCAGTAATATAAATAAACAGGTGCACGTTTGAATGTGTTTGTCCTCTGTCTGAAGAGGTTTAGCTTGTATTGTTCTGTTAGCATGTTAGCTCACGTCAGATGTGCTCAACCCATCAATGATTCTCTTTGAGTTAATTATATAAACACATGAATTAACGACATATACGGTCAGGGCAAGATAATTATTGCTTTACTTTGTCAGCATCATAATTTAACATTAAGTTCAATGTATTTGTGACAGAACAAACATTACGATGAATATATTATGATGTACCATGACTACTTTAAAGTGTGATGTTAATGTGTATGTAATGTGGTCATCTTCATATATTTACTGTGGTGAGATGTTGTGAATGCTCAGGGGCCGGTTGTTCAAAAGGTTTCATCTGGATCAGAATGATCTGGATTTGGAAGTCCCATGTTTTGTTATCCAGGATCAGATAATCCATTTGATTTTTGTGCCAGTTTTTCAAAGCAAAACTGGATTGGATCACCCTGATTAGATACACACTTTTTCAGATGACCAAATCTGGATTACTAATGCTCTACGGAAGCCCTAATGGGACATGGTGACGGAAAACATACGAGATGGGAAACAAGAAATATATATACACTCACCTAAAGGATTATTAGGAACACCATACTAATACGGTGTTTGACCCCCTTTCGCCTTCAGAACTGCCTTAATTCTACGTGGCATTGATTCAACAAGGTGCTGAAAGCATTCTTTAGAAATGTTGGCCCATATTGATAGGATAGCATCTTGCAGTTGATGGAGATTTGTGGGATGCACATCCAGGGCACGAAGCTCCCGTTCCACCACATCCCAAAGATGTTCTATCGGGTTGAGATCTGGTGACTGTGGGGGCCATTCTAGTACAGTGAACTCATTGTCATGTTCAAGAAACCAATTTGAAATGATTCGAGCTTTGTGACATGGTGCATTATCCTGCTGGAAGTAGCCATTAGAGGATGGGTACATGGTGGTCATAAAGGGATGGACATGGTCAGAAACAATGCTCAGGTAGGCCGTGGCATTTAAACGATGCCCAATTGGCACTAAGGGGCCTAAAGTGTGCCAA
>NC_079911.1:20657802-20659451 GCF_024868665.1 Triplophysa rosa | reverse complement strand
GTGTGTGTGTGTGTGTGTGTGTGTGTGTGTGTGTGTGTGTGTGTGTGTGTGTGTGTGTGTGTGTGTGTGTGTGTGTGTGTGTGTTTCAGGCGTGTTTCCGGTGGCTGTAGCGATAGATGTTTATACTCCAGCTGAGGTGTTTGTAGAGAATGGAACCACAGCGACGCTGACGTGTAGTTTTAAATCTAAAGAGGTGGTCAGTAGTTTAGCATCAGTCACCTGGTCTTTTCTTCCAGAAGGCGACGCTGGAAACCCCACTCATGTAAGACCTCGTGTGCTCTGATTCTTTAGTCGTACATGAAGTGACGAACTGTGTGAGGTCACAATGACGTCAGCAGCAGCACGCTGTCTCTTCATTGGCTTTTGTTCTCCACAGTTCTTCTATCACGGCGATGGAAGAGTGTTCCCCATCTCTTTGCCGCAGTTCAAGTCTCGCGTGGAGTGGGCCGGAGACTTGAACAAGAAGGACGCTTCCATCCGCGTGACTCGGGTGCAGTTCAGAGACAACGGGACTTACGTCTGTGACGTGAAGAATCCTCCGGACATCACCGGACAGCCGTCCATCATTAAAGTCCGAGTGGTCATGAAAGGTGATTGTGTGCGTATGTGACGTCACGGTGGTTACGTGTGGTGATGTGGCCGTGAGTCGTGACCGTGGTGTTTTTCTCCTGCAGAGTCTCTTCCTCAGAGCAGCACGGCCGTGATCGTGGGCGGCGTGATCGGGGCCGTGATCGGCATCATCATCATCTCTGTGGTCATGTATCTGATCATCAGACGACAGGTGCCCAGACGAGACTACGAGGGGTACGTGTGTTCATGACATTCATTCGGCTGGGCAGGACGGGATTAACACTGAGGGTTGTGTGTGTGTGTGTGTGTGTGTGTGTGTGTGTGTGTGTGTGTGTGTGTGTGTGTGTGTGTGTGTGTGTGTGTGTGTGTGTGTGTGGCATCATGATGACTAAACCCGTAACAACAAACTAACACACAGAAGGGTGGAGTGAGTCTCAGCTCATATTCTCATGAAAACATCTGTGTTTGTGTGTAGTGAGAGAAATGTGCCGAAATGTAAAATCTGAGACGTGAACCGCTGGTGTGTTTGTGAGATTCGTCTGGTGATCTATAACACGTGACCGAGTTGTGCGATACATCTAACAGCTGGTGTGATAGCTTACTGATCTATAAAACAACTACACAAGTGCCACGAGTGTTTGTGTGGCAGAGCTGCTGTTATGTCTGTTACGTGTCTCATAACACAGTTTATGCTCCGTCCGCTTTCTGTCAATCAAAACTACTGCATCCTGTGTGTGTGTGTGTGTGTGTGTGTGTGTGTGTGAGACGTGTGTGTGTGTGTGTGACGAGAGTGTGTTCATGTTTGTATATCCCGGTGGGGACCTAAACCTGAATGCACACCAACACATGGGGACTCGTGTCACCGTGGGGACCAAAATTGAGGTCCCCAGGGGCACAAAAGCTAATAAATTGTACAGAACAATATTTTTTACAAATCTAAAAATGCAAAAAGTGTTCTATGATCTTTAGGTTTAGGGATAGGGTTAGGGATAGGGGATAGAATATACAGTTTGTACAGTATAAAAACATTACGCCTATGGACTGTCCCCACGGGGATAGTCAACCAAAGCCTGTGTGTG
>NC_079911.1:20634827-20649637 GCF_024868665.1 Triplophysa rosa | reverse complement strand
CTCTCTCTCTCTCTCTCTCTCTCTCTCTCTCTCTCTCTCTCTCTCTCTCTCTCTCTCTCTCTCTCTCTCTCTCTCTCTCTCTCTCTCTCTTCTCCTCTCTCTCTCTCTCTCTCTTCTCTCTCTCTCTCTCTCTCTCTCTCTCTTCTCTCTCTCTCTCTCTCTCTCTCTCTCTCTCTCTCTCTCTCTCTCTCTCTCTCTCCCTCTCTCTCTCTCTCTCTCTCTCTCTCTCTCTCTATTGGCTGATTTAGGGGCCGGTGATCTACGCTCAGCTCGATCACTCCGGCAGTAGGAACTCCTTCCACAAGATGGAGCCGGTGGTCTACGCGGACATCCGGAAGAACTAGAGCTGCGGTTATTGCATGTGCATCTTTACATTCATTCACAGTCTAAACGAATCTAAGAGAACAGGTGTAAATGATGATTTCACATGTTGTAGGTTTTCTTACCGCACAAACTCTTGCTTCTTGTGCTATTATTGGATGTGTGTATGTATATTAATGTCATTGCTAGTGTAATATCACACATATTAATACCTCTGATGATGTCATTCAGGGGCCGGTTGCATAAACTGCTTAGACTGGTCTTACAAGTTAGTTATCCAATTTTTGTCTTCAAGACTGGTCATAACTTTTATAAATCAGTCCCATAAAAGGGTAGATGGGTCTAATTAAAATATGAAAAGTAAGAGTTATTAGTCCGAACTAATGGCTAGTCAATGGGACCAGTTGTTAAGACACAGTCTTAACTTAGTGGCTAAGTTGTTTATGCAACCGGCCCCAGATCATCAGAACTAATCATCTTGTACATAAAGACCATTTAAGTGGTTTGAGCAAATGTTCACCCCACATTCTCATTTCAGTGACGTGACGTGATGTTTCTTTTACTGCAACACAGCGCTTCTTTATTACAGTCAAACTATACTGTAATCATTCTTGTTTTTTATTGAAAGAGATTTTAGTGTTTAGTTCAGTAATGAGAATTTGGGAGTGATATTTTCTCATGACTGTAATGTCCTGGCCCTCAAAACAGGCTTGATTTGTCTTAGTATTGTAAATGACACAGACAGAATGAGTCTGCTTGTAAACGGATCAATAACACTATGACATCTATGCCAAAAACACTCAGTCGCTGTTGGCATCAGGATGATTAAAGTCAAGTTAAGTTAGCGTGCATGTCTCGACGGTTAGACTAACAGCTAGTGATCATGAAACTAATGTCTCTGTATTGTTCATGTAGAAAACATATTCAGTGTCAGGGTGCTAGTAAAGAAGTTCTTCTTCAGGGCTGATGGGGACATTTTGTTTTTGTGCTTTATACACTCCATTCTTTCTTTTTTCTACATTCCAGTTCATGTCTTAAGTTTTTCTTACGTTGTGACTTGAAAAAGGTGGTGTTTTATTTTCTTTACTTTAAACGTTCCGACACTTTCTGAACAAGACCAAACAGAGTGATGGTTCCTTCACACGTATGATGCTGGACTCTGAGTTTGCTTTTGTGTTGTTTTTCATAGATGATTATTTGTTTTATTGATGGGACCAGCGAGATGATGATGATGATGAACTGCAGTTACTGCAACATTCCATTAATACAACTTTTGTCTTTTGTACTGTGGTTGCGAATACTGCACTGTTAGATTTTGTTGTGCCACGTGTGTTAACTGAAACATTGTGCCTTCAACATTCATGAACGAACTCAAACACCTGATCTTGTATTTTTGATTTATTGGCCTTTTGTATATGAATACAGCTGTTTTTGTCTAATTTTATACATACATATATATATAAATATCACATTGACTGAACAGATTTCATTTGTCTGTCTGCTTTATGTGTGTTATTGTGTCATTCATGAGTTTTTTATGTTTTAATGAGAAAGCATTTCGTGAATGCGACAGAAAATGATGTTTGTGTATGTATGTAGGAATGTACAGTAGTTGCTGGATTAATCAGAAACCAGCTGATTCTGAAGAGTTTTTAAAGAATGTTGTTTGTCCTGAGTGGCACGCGAGCTCTCTTGAGATTAGCCAGATAAAACATTAACTGGAACACAGAACAGACGCCAGTCTTGTTTGTATTCAAAGTTTTTTTTTATACAAAGTTAATAACATTATTATCTAGTATCTTCAGATGTGCACAGAAGTATCTCGATTGATGAAGAGTGATGTTTATGTGCTGACAGTCTGTCTGCGGTTGCTTTGATAATGTCAGTCTCTATCTCTTTTGTCTATCCACATGAAAATTTATGCTGTTACCCAGAATCCCTCACTGTGACTTCATTTTATGATGTTCAGCTCCTCAGAATGGCATTTATTACATGATATTTTAAGTCACAAAGAAACACAAAAGTAGAAAAACATAAACGTAACTAGGTAACTACGCACAATTGGTTATTTCTTTTAACAAATTATGAATTGAACATTTATATATTATTGTTTTTAATCTTGTCTCCATATTGTTCCTTCCTAAACACTTGTGCTCTTTTGTCATATATGCAGTTTATTGTTTGCAATCATTTACACATTTTACGATGGCAAATATTGGGAGAATGAAAGCTCTTGTGCTGCTTAATAAGGTTCTCTACCGTGTTGGCGTGAGTTTACGTTCAAACTGAAAGTTCCTCACAAACAGTGTTGGGCATGTTACTGTAAAAAAGTAATTATATTTACTTCTCACAAATAGTAACTCAGTTACATTCCCTGGTAATAATTTATATTTACATTTTTATGCATTTGGCAGACGCTTACATTGCATTGTACTATACATTTTTGTTTTTAATATGTGACCCTGGATCACAAAACCAGTCTTAAGTAGCACGGGAACATTTTTAGTAAAAGACAAAAATACATTTGGGTCAAAATTATCGATTTTTCTTTTATGCCAAAAATCATTATATTAAGTAAAGATCATGTTCCATGAAGATATTTTGCAAATGTCCTACCTTAAATATATAAAAACTTTATTTTTGTGAGTGGATGGTCTGCCACAGTGCCCCTGATTAACAACTTCAAAGGCGATTTTCTCAATATTTAGATTTGTTTGCGCTCTCAGATTCCAGAGTTTTAAACGGTTGTATCTCAGCCAGATATTGTCCTATTTTAACAACTCATATATCTATAGAAAGTTTATTTATTCAGCTTTCAGATTATGTAAAAATCTCAATTTCGAAAAATTGACCCATAAGACTGGTTTTGTTGTCTGGGGTCACATATGTGCAATCCCCTGGGGTCGAATCCATGACATTGGCGTTACTAGCTCCATGCTCTAACCACTGAGCTACAGGAAAGCTATAATTAGTTACATTTTTAATGATCTAACTATTGCGTTACCTTTTAAAAATGTTCAAATATGCCAAATAACTCGGATGCCCCAATATGAAGTATGCTAAATGAATGAAATGGAAACTAAATAGAAAAATATTATTTCATAAAACATTGTACACTAATCTACGCTATTTTAATGTTGTTGTGGGACAATTGTGAGAGACACCTATTAAATGTGATATTTTATATATTAATTTATTATTGGAAAAATAAAAGACAATCGACTGTTTAGAACTTTTAATATTTATTGCACAGACCACAACTGGTCAGCAAATAAGGCCCAATCCCAATTCTACCCCTTTCCCCTTTCATTTTCAAAACTCTTCACACAGTCTGCAAAACAGAAGTCTGTGCAGACCAAACTGTCAATCACTTTTCATTGCTTTCAGACAAAATGCATTCAGTGACCACATTTTCAAAATTCACAAACACTTTTGTCATTCATACTCCACAACCTGCAAAACACTATGAATTTACAGCACATTTTTCAATCGCTAACACACTGCTTACAAACTGCTTAAAAACCCTTTTAAAACAGAATGATGACTAATGCATTTCTGCAGTCATTATTTTACGTAAAGTATAGACAATTTTAGCTGAAATCCTACTCAGGTGATCTGCTTTAGTCTTATGACCATGATTTACTGTATTTATAAAGGGGATGTTAGGAAATATGGATCAAAGAAGAGTGGTTCAGAGAGGGAGCGCGCATGAGACCAAGAGCCGTGATCTCTGATGAGATTATTGATCATGTAGTAAATGATGGTCTCTTTGAGAGAGGCGGTCTAAGGGTGCAACCCAATCTGCCGTGTTCAACAGTTGCATCAACAGTAGGAATGTTGTGACAGAACAACAGGCGAGACAAGCATCCTTTAATGATACTGTAACTGAATTAGACATTCCAGACGGTATTTTCCACGATGGCCAGAGAAGACATCAGATGTGATGCTGATGAGAACTTGTGGCCAAATGCAAGAGAGAGGGACGACTAGAACCCTCACTGTACTTTTGTTGATGTGTTGAATTTATTTTTATTCTTTATTTTTTCATCATCATTGCAGCCCTGGAACTTTTTTCCTCTTTTCACCTTTGTACTGTAACTTTCAAAGATGAAGTACTTCTGTATAAACAAAGAAAGAAAACTTACTGTACGCATATGTAACAAGACTGATTAAAAAATGCTGTAGTACATTCATTAAAGTGAAAATGAGTTATTCTATTTGAAAGACAAATAATTCAGCATTTACTAATAAAGTTCATCATTTCTGTAATGCTCCTTGTTGTTAGTGTTTTTTAGGTCAGTATGTTATGAATGAAATGTATGTTTTCTGAATGAGAATTGTTGTCAGTGTTATGTTGGAATGAGCTTATTTTGAGACATATATGAAGTGATTTGTGGGTGTGAGTGAGTTTTGGAGGTGAGATGAGATGTTTGGCCGACAGTCATGTTGCTCATGCAGACTGTGTGAAGAGTTTTGAAAATGTGGCTTCAGTATTGAACAATGCTTGTTAGCGGTTGAAAAAAACTGTAATGCTGCCTCCACGTGCTCTCTGAATAATCGGGTAAAAACCTGATATTTCCGACAACTCTTTTTACATGAATATGACGCTACACATTACAGAGAAGACTGCACGAGTTCACTGATATTCCACGCGTGTCTGCTGTCGTGTCGCGTGGAAGCACCTGTCCAGATGTTAGTCCACAGCTGTGAGCCTCTGTTTAGAGAAATGACGATATACATCATGGTTTTACTACAGTCACAGTTTTTGTAGAAAGGGTCTCGTCTTGTTTCAATAAAAACCGTGATAAAATGAACGTTTATTCCTCAATGTAGTTGCAATTCTTACCTTTAAATATAACGGTTGCTTATCTGAAATAAAACCTTAAATAATAAATCTCGATGACGTATGCAGCCTTCAAACGCTTTCGAAGTGCGAAACCCTTAATTTGGGGACGCACCTACTCCAAGTACTAGTCAGTGCGGGCGCGTGTAATGCTCAAATCCTCACGACAGGTGGAGACAAACACCACGCGCACAGCTCTGACGCATCAGGTGACCGAATCACGCAAAACAATTATACAAATAAACATGATACTAGAAATAATAACATAATAACATGAACTAGTTGTTTTCCTCAAGTGAACTGATGTTTATTGTGTATGTGACTTTGTAAATGTATGTTTATTTTCTTTATGCGTTTTGAGATGACAACACGCGTCTATGACAACGCGGGACGCGACAACACTCATTTATCGGAGCGTTTTACTTTTGCTGCGTCGCGCGTTCAGCTTATAAACGTGTTACCGCTGCGTCGCGTCCAGCAGTTGTCGACAGCGTTCTGTGTGATGCGATAGACCTGTGGAGTAGGCAAAAAGGAAAAGTTTTCCTGCTCAAGTCCAGCATGACGACGGGAAAATCCCGGAATAACCCCGATATAATAAAAACAACAACGATCTTTATCAACGGGACGCATCGCGGCGGTGATTTCAGATGACGCGCCGCACGTCATACAGTAAGTAAACCTTCACATTACAAATGCCATCTTCAATATGACTGTATCAGCTGTTTTACAATCACACTAAAGCTGAGTTTACATGACGTTACTAGTTGACCAGAGTAACCGCCACAGTGTGACTGAGTATCAAACAGATGATCATGAAGAAGTCACTTTTCATTTGAAGCTGAAAGTGTAATGTTGTGTTTCAGTTGTAGCTCAATGTGTGCAGAGGATTCTATAGTGTACAGCGTCACTTCTGTCAAATCAACTTACAGTTTACTACAGTAAATGTGTTCTTATAACTGTTGTGAAGGTCTAGATGTCATAGTAAAGTTAAAAAGTCATCTGTAAACTGAGGTAAGAGAGTGTGGGAGAGAGAGAGAGAGAGAGAGAGGGAGAGGGGTCAGAGCTGTCCAATCCCACACAAGGCTTGAGCTGAGAAGGAAAAAACAAGCGAACATTGCAGGATATTCTCACAGGATGTGTACGAGAGCAGAGAGAGAGACACATGTGAGGGTGTGTGGAGCGTTTAAGAGCTCATGAAGAGATTCAGCTGAGGTAAGACTCTGACCTGTGACGATTGTGATGGATTTGTTGATATTTCTGCTTTCACACGCACACACAGTCTGAGGAGTTTGACTTATATGACGAGTATCAGAGAAGAAAACATTTCACCTGCTCATCAGTGACGTCAAAGAAACATCGACACGACAGTTTTCCACCGCTTCACACACTGAGCAGAGAGAGAGAGTTGTAGTTTGACTGATGATGATGATGTCATGATCATAATGATGATGATGATGTGAATGTGTTTTTGTGCTCATTGATGTCTCGATCTCTTCAGCACTATGGATGTCCGTGTCTGGATCGTGATGCTCATGGTGGCGCCCGTCGCTCTGTTCAGACGTCCAGCAGAACTTTCTCTCTGTCAAGTGGTGAGTAAACGCATCTTCCGTCTTCTCTCTGAGATCTCAGTGTGTCCAGTAACAACCCGCATGAAGCTCGACAGCAGTGAGATGAAATGGATATTGAGGATATTGAGATCTGCTCCTCAGGTGTTCCTCATGAATAATCTCAGAAAAGATGAGACCTGCCATCAGACGTCAAGAGATCTCAATGTGAACTCAATTATTTCTTAACAACTTTTTTCTAAACTGAAATCATCTGGACTCTGTTACTTACATTCACAACAACTGACGACTCATCTGTGTGGAGTCGAATGTCATGAGAAACATTTGAAACACTTATAAAACAAATGTGAAACGATGAAAAACCTGAAATCATCTGTAATATAATGATATATTTAGTATATAACAGTATATAAATGCGGATGGAGTGTGTGTGTACTGGTATGCATCACTGCGTGAGGACCTAATGTCCCCACAAAGATAGTAATGCCAGTAGATTTTGACCTTTTTGGGGATGTTTTTCAGGTCCTTATGATGGAAAACAGCTTATAAAACATACAGAATGATATTTATTGAAAATGTAAGAATGCAGAAAGGTTTGTGTGATTGTTAGGGTTAGGTGTCGGGATAGGGCATAGAATATATCGTGAGACTGATATAAAATCAATGGACGTCTATGGAATCGGTGTGTGTGTGTGTGTGTGTGATGGCAGGGGAAGTGTGTACAGGATGAAATAGATTAGTGTCCTTCCTCGCTCAACTCTGATGAAGACGGAAACAGAGGGGCAGTCCAAGGCACGAAGGGAAAGTTCTGAAATACAGAGACACAGTTATTTAAAGAATATAAATACTGTCTGTGTGTGTGTGTGTGTGTGTGTGTGTGTGCGTGCGTGCGTGCGTGCGTGTGTGTGCGCGCTGATAACGTACAGATGAGGTTTCAAAAATACATCCCAAGCGTTGATTGTTTTGTAATGTTCCAGGAAACAGAAGCGTTGTGATGTCATGACTAATGTTCAGTGGACGTCATTACGCGTGTAGACATCATGTGTGACTAATGCTCATAAGATCCTCTGTAGAACACGGCACAATGTCAAGAGTTCAGACGTACGGTTAATAATGCTCTTCTATGTTTCCTGTTGTCTTCAGCTCCAGAAAGATGCCGACTGCAGTCATCTCAACCTCAGAAACATCCCGAACCATCTTCCCTCCGGCATCCACACGCTGGACCTGTCCCAGAACCATCTGCAGAACCTGACGGATGACTCTCTCCTGTCTTACACTGCCATCCATCATCTCAAGCTTCACTCCAATCAGATCGAGTTCATTCAGCCGGGTGTCTTCAGAGACATGAGTCATCTGCGCGTGCTGGATCTGTCCAGAAACTCTCTGGATGTTTACGGCGCTCTGAAGACGCACGTGGGGCCGCTGCCGTCCGTACACAGTCTGGATCTGTCGGGAAACGGCCTCTTCACCCACATGAGCGACTACTTTCTGAGAGACGCTCCGGCGCTCACCAACCTGTCGTTGAACGGGAACAGCATCACTAAAATCTGCAGGGACACGTTCAACGGATCTCAGGCCTTACAAAACATCGACTTGCATAACAACGTTATCATTGAGATCGAAGAAGGCGCCTTTGAGTCCTTGACCGATCTCTCCGAACTCGATTTGTCCGTCAATTCCGTTTCTTGCATCGTGGACTTTAACCTCTTCCAGCTCAAGACATTAAACCTGAGCAAAAACAGCATGAGCAGCTTCCAGACCATCGATTCGGACCGGGACTTTGAGCTGCTGGATCTGGATCTGAGAGAAAATAAAATCCTTGATTTCCCCGTCCTACCCCGGAAGAACAGACTCGTGTACCTGGACCTGTCCCGAAATCTCTTGAGAAGCGTGAACTGCTCGGGTCCTGTGGACGAGCTGGAGAACCAGAAGGACAGTTCTCGTCGCGTCAGTAAACAGCATCAAGATCTTCCGAGGCTGATGTATTTAGACTTGAGTTACAATCAGCTGAAAAGCCTCCCGTCGTCTTTCTTCGGCAGCACGGACGCTCTGGAGACCCTAAACGTCAGCAACAACTGCTTGCAGAGCTTCAGGGTGATGGCGGACGGGCCGTTGAACTCTCTCAGAACGCTGGACGTCAGCTTCAATAACCTCCAGGATCTTGAGTTGGAGGAGAAGACGCTGACGGCGCTGGAGGTTCTGCACCTGCGGGGGAATTCTCTCCGTGTGTTGGACGGCAACATCTTCTCCAAGCTGCCCAGCATCCACAGCCTCCACCTTCAACAGAACCGGCTGAGCATCTGTCCCTCTGCCGATGGCTGCGTCTCGCTCTCGTCTCTCCCTACCTTACGCTATCTGTACTTGTCAGAGAACACGCTCTCGTCCGTCCCGCGGGAGGCCTTCAGGGGCAGCCCGCTCCTCATCCTGGATCTGTCTCTGAACCCCGGCGTGGAGATAGACGCCGGCGCTCTCTCGGGTCTGGAGACCTCTCTCGGCTGGCTGTATCTGAGAGGAAATGAGCTCAGAGCGCTGGCCGTGGACTTCACCCTCTTCAGCAACCTGAAGTCTTTGGATCTGTCAGTGAACCGGCTCACGGCTTTGTCTCTGTGGAGCGGGGACTCTTCCGTCGAGTCTCTGAACTTGCAGAGTAACAGTCTGGTGACGCTGGCGCCCGCCACCGTGTCGGCTCTGCAGAAAGCACTCAAGACTTTATACGTGGGCTCGAACCCGCTGAGCTGCTGCGGAAACTCGCACCTCCTCACTTTACTGCAGCGGGACGGAGTGTCGGTGCCCGACATCGCCGCCGCCACCTGCTGGTACAGCAAAGACTCGCGGAACACAGAGATCAGCGTGAGCGCCGTACGGGCCGAGCACTGTGCGTCTGTGGACGGGAACGTGTTGCTGATCAGCGTGCTTGTCTTATTGGTGTTAGGACTGACGGTGCTGTCGACCGTCATCTTTAAAGTCTGTCACTCCAGACGACACGCGTTCAACAGAGGAATCAGAGCTTGAAGAGAAGAGGGAAAAGAAACCAAAACACTCTCACCTGACTGCGTTTCGGTATGGAATGCGTGGGTGCTTGGGAAGGAAAAAAATCTATGTGAAACGCACAACCTTGAGGGTCTGATCACATCTGATTGAACTGGAGCGATGAAGGTTTACGACATAAAGACACAAATCAGACAAAGGTAGCAGAAACACATTTGAAGGATAACAGAACATGATGATGATATAACACTAGCGCAAAAGTGAAGTGTGAATGCTCATCTCCACACGGTGCATCACAGAAGCACTTTCACTGGCCTGAGGACATGTTTTTGGTTTTGTTTTCCTCCCACCGCATGTGTGTTTGATCAGTCTGTCTGTTTTTAGATGTTTCCAGTCTTTGACCCTGACTGATGTCTATATGGGGTGATGTACACAAGCGGCTGATAAAGATAGTCAGGAGAGTCCACACACATCATCACGGCTGATATTAATAGTGTTTTTATTTCACAAACTGTTAACACTGTAATAACAGCAGCTTCCTCCTGTCAATCATCTTCTGCTTTTCTACTGCACACCACACCACACACACACACACACACAAACACACACACGTCATCAGAACGCTACATGAAGGAATTATTACCCATCAACTGCTATATATACATATACAGTACATATATAAATATATTTATGAAGTACTTTTGATAAATAAAAAGATCTACCTGATGTGTTTGTCCTTTAACTGCTGCTCAGACCTGTGAAGAGAGAAGAATATTATCAACACATGTACGGCTTTCATTTACACCAACACATACTGTGAGGGAAACTTAGTTTACTTAAAGTGACAGTTCAGACAAAAGTAAGTGAACCTCAGCTTTCCTGTGGCTCAGTGGTTAGAGCGTGGCGCTAGCAATGCATGGGGTCGATCCCAGGGGATTGCACATAGACAGAAGCAAATGTATAATACAATGCAATGTCAATCGCTTTGGATAAAAGCGTCTGCTAAAAAATGCATAAATGAAACACAAAAGAAGATATTTTCATATCTTTGATTATCAACATTCTTCAAAATATCTTCATTTGTGTTCTGCAGAAGAAAGAAACTGACATGACGCATAAATGAATGTTGAAAGAATTTTTGCTTTAATTTAAAATGGTGTGTGAGAGAGAGAGACATTGTATGTGTAGAGTGTTAGCTGGCAGAGAGGAAGTCAATGCCATCAGTTCTGTCCAAACAGGAAGCAGTCACAGGAAAAGCAGCACATGGAACGGTGAGTTCTTGCTGTTTGTTTTCCTGCAGGAGGTGGGGGGGGGGTGTTAGAGGGCCTCTGGATTTCTCTCAATGTTTACATTCAAAAAATATCATTTTACAGGTTTTTTGTTGCTATTGTTCATTTTACATGCTTACAAATAAAACTTTGCCTCTAAATCCACGTGTGACTCGAGTTACAGCTCCCTAAAACACAGACAAATCACATGAGATCTCTAATGTTTCAGTGATTTCTTAAAGACAACAAGATGAAATGGAAAATAAAAGAAAGTCTCAGATATTTCTCTTGAGAAAAAGAGCCATTAGAGTTTGAGAAGAGATGTGTCAAACTGAGCTCAGATTCGTCTCGTCTGCGATCAAAAGATCTCAAGATCAACTCAAACATTTCTCATCATCACATTTACTCAAATCCAGATGATTTCACCTCTACATTCATTTACACCTCCAGACGACTCTTCATGTGTTTCTGTCTCATTTGATTCTCTTTTTATTTCTCCTGAGCCATTTTAGAAGAAATATGTGAGACCGAGTTGAGACTTCAATGAAACCCAACAGAGAACTCCATCAAATGTCCTGAGCTGTGAAACCAGAGAGCAATAACATGATGTCTTTGGGTTGTGCTCAGCTGTGAGTGTGTGTGATGATGGTGTTACGCCGTCACATTCATTCATTCGAGGTTAAAGGGGTCATATGACACGGCTAAAAGGAATATTATGGTTTGTTTTAGATGTAATGTAATGTGTAAACAGGATTTAAGGTTGATAAACGCTGTATGTTCCACACACCGTGCATGTTTGTATCTCCTCTTTGCTCCGCCTCTCTGAAACACGCTGATTTTTGACAAAGCTCATGGCTCTGAAAAGCGAGGTGTGCTGTGATTGGTCAGTTCACCAGTGCGTAGTGATTGGTGGAATACTGCAAGCGTGTGAGGGAAATGTAACGCCTCTGACCATATTTGGAACATCAGGTTCCTCTTCAGTTGTACTGACAGGTACGCCCACCTCACTTGCGTGTACATTTGGGCGGTCTCAGTCAAATCAGACCACCAACTGATGTAGATTTGTGGGGGTGTGGCTACACGAGGCGTTTCAGGCAGGTCTGGGTGAGCATTCGCTTTTACATAGAATGACTCTTTATTTATTTGCAATTTTATGTGTCTCATACATGCATGAGCAACTTATAACACACCAAAGACACAGAAAAATGTGTTCACGCCATATGACCCCTTTAAACTGTAACATCAGACTGAAAGTAATGTCAGTTTGTAATGAAGTTTGTTGGACTGAAGAGGAAGAAGTGTACAGTGTGTATTTATAGTGCAGTAAACTCTTTGACTCTTCCTAATGTAAAGACACATATCAGGTTTTATCGTGTATGCGAATGATGTATTTACAGTAAGAGTGTTATTTATATAATTACTGTAAATCCTGTACGATGTCTTGAAGATTCTTGTTGTTACATGAAGCTGTAATTACCACAGACACACATTCACATGTTTCAAGAGTGTCTTTGTCTCTGTGGATTCTATAAAACAATAGCAGCATTTATATCACATCACATCACACACTTTGAGTGAACGTCTCAGCTGGGTGTGTGTGTGTGTGTGTGTGTGCGTGTGTGTGTGTGAGCAACACGTTAAAAACACACCATAACAACATTTTCTTGATTGATTCGAGGTTTAAAATGAGGCCGACCTGTTGAACTAGCTGAACGTAAGACTGAGAGCAGCTGGACCAGATGAAACTAGTTTAGAATGTGCTAATTGGTTTATCAACACAAAAGACTAAACGTGATTATATAAACACAGAGGCAGTTTCCCGGACAGCGCTCAAGTTCCAGACTAACTCAAATGTTAGAGATGTCTTGATCGAAAACAACTTGCATTGACATTTCTTGAAATGTTTTTTTGTAAAGTACGCTTTTAAAAACAACTTAAATATCCTAATTTAACTAAAGCCTAGTCCAAACTTAAACTAATCCCTGTCCGGGAAACCGCCCATGTGTAAGCTTAGAGATACCGATACAGAATTTGGCCAAAGCAGAGAGAGAACACAAACACTGATCAGATGTGAGTTATATCTTAACATTCTTATTATCATCTGCCTAATGTATGAATGTACATGCAGAGGAAAGTATTGATTCTGTTATAAATCGTGTCTGGAGCACTAAAACACTCCACTGAAGAAGTCTTGTGTGAATCACATCAGTGATCTTCATCTCATGAAGGTATAAACAAATCATGATGTTTGTTTGTCCACCGGAAATCTGGATGAGTGCCCTTGCTCCACCCGTCTGACTGGATCACACACACACGCACGCACACACACACACACACGCACGCACACACACGCACACGTGTGTGCGCGCGTGTGTGTGTGTGCGTGCGTGTCACGTTTAATGAAACACTGGACGTTGATCCAGCAGGATATTAGAGTCTGAAGATGAACAGAGAGAAGGTGAAGAAGTGCTCAGGAAAGCTTTCACTTGACGACGGCTCAGAGGCAAACAAACACTTCAGACACACAAACGCACTCTCACAACATTTCATGTCTTTGTGTCGCTCATGACCTGAAGGCCTGAAACTCAAATTCTCTAAACATCAACAAAGAAGCTCACAATGATGGCTGAAGCTATTCTTCTCTTATATAAGACAGGAGAAACTGCTGCTGTCCGCATCGCTCGCCCTCTCCAAATGTTGTTTGTTTTTGTTTATTTTTTATTGCTAACCTGAGATCAAGTGTTTTTCAGGAGGTTTGTGGGAATGTTAAACTCACACAGACAGCTTTACACAAACACATAAATGTTTGGCTGATGTCGTGCAATCGTGTGTGTGCGTTCTCATTGTGTAGATGTGCTCTTGAGTTACTGTCAGAGGATTCTTGTGACGTTATGATTTACACAACAAGCTGTAAAGATGTAACTGAATGCTTCAATGAAACTGTTTCTCAGCTGGACACTTCACATCAGAAATCTGACTCTAGTACACTCATCACAACACTGACAACACATCAGACGATCAGACTCACATGAGCTTCAGATGAACCGGCTGAAATACAAACAACAATAACATTAAAGTTCTCGACTCAGAACACAAGATTCTCAACAGAATAAAAGACTCTTGAGGGACGACTCATTCTCAGACTACTAGATTCACATCTCATTGATTTAAAACATTCACTACTTGCAGACTTAACACAAATACAGAATTCTTCAGAGAGACGATTTGTGAGCGGGTGAATTTTCAGTTCTTTGATCATTTCTCAATAACCACAAAAGGGTAAAAAAAGAGTGTGTGTTGAGGAGACCCTGGAGGGAATTTACAAGCACAACTGCTATCAATGAACAGACTCACCTTCTCTTCAGACTAAACCACTCGACCTGTTTCTCTGAGCACATGAAACATATTGTATGTTATCAGAATAAAGTTATTGTGTGTTATTTTCAGTACAAAAATACAAAATACAACAAACTCTTCTACTGTTTTATCGCCAAATAAAGGCACTTCTCATGACCCCTAAATACAGACATAAACTCGCAAAACTCACAGATGACTTATGACCCAAGACAACTCTCCAGAGAGACAGACAGGAAGAGAGAAAGAAAGGGAGATAGACAGTCATGAACACACACAGAGAGAGAGAGAGAGAGAGAGAGGGAGAGAGAGAGAGGGAGAGAGAGGGAGGGAGAGAGAGGGAGGGAGAGAGAGAGAGAGAGACAGAGAGGGAGGGAGAGGGAGGGAGAGAGAGGGAGAGAGACAGAGAGGGAGAGAGAGGGAGAGAGAGAGAGACAGAGAGAGAGAGAGAGAGAGAGAGAGAGAGAGAGA
>NC_079911.1:20593089-20632575 GCF_024868665.1 Triplophysa rosa | reverse complement strand
GGGAAGAGAGAGAGAGAGAGAGAGAGAGAGAGAGAGAGAGAGAGAGAGAGAGAGAGAGAGAGCACATATGGGATGAGCTGATAGCAGTCGTCAAACACACATCACCAAATTTGGACACAAATTCAATATGAAAACAAGCCCACAGAAAACATCAGAACTGAGTGAGTGTGTATGTGTGTATGTGCGTGTGTGTGATTGTGTGAGAAGTTTTGCAGTCTATAAATTGTAAACAGATGTTCAGAATGTTCCTTTATGAGCTGGAAGTGAATCAGGCCATATGACTTCAGTGAGTAAGAGGTGAAATCAGACACACATGCACACACTTAATGATTTTTAAACTGAGTTTATAATAACATCCATTATGAGCTCTAATGATCACTGAAACCCGAGAGAGTTTAAAATAACATCATAAACAACAACAACAACTCATGAACCACATGCAAAGAGAATATCACTCCCAGCTGTCTGTCTGTTGTGGAGGAATGTTCGCTTTGATCTCAGATGAACAAGACCAGAGATGATGAGATCTTTAGTGTGTGTGTGTGTGAGGTGTGATGGAGAGATGAAGAATGTCTTGTGTTTAGATGAACATGTGTGAAGCATCAGACGTCTCTCACTGACAAACTGATCAAGTGTTTCTGTTTAATAAACTCATCTGGAGCTTTTACTTCTGGTGTTTTTTATATTTGATTTCTGTAAAACAGTGTAAGTCCATTTAAGACTTTGTGTTTATTCCAATGGATCTCACAATGAGCTGCACACAAAACAACACAAGAGCATTTACAGCACTGACTCATGGAGCAGAACTCGCTGTCATTAGTTCACTGATGTAAATATTTTTACAGAGCGTTCGCTTTTCATCTCAGAATTAGAAAGAAATTTCCTCCGTCAAGATTTAATTCCATTATGTGAAGTCTTGAGATGACGGAGTAAATGAGTCAGCGTTCTTCATTCAGTCCGAGAGATTTTACTCAGATGTATGTGGGAAGATGTGAGAGATTACAGTTGTACTGTGAGTGAGTGAGTGAGTGAGTGAGTGAGTGCGTGCGTGCGTGCGTGCGTGCGTGCACTGGTTTGACCTACATTAAAGGGACGCACAGTCCTTACAATGCCGTGTGTATTCATGTGTTTGGCCACGCCCCCTACATTATGAGGACATGCTGATGTCCTTGTAATTCAAAACGTAAAATAAACATACAAAAAATGTTTTATTGAAAATGTAAAAGTGCAAAAACTTTTGAATGATTCTTAGGGTCAGGGGATAGAATATTCAGTTTGTGCACTATAAAATGCATTACGTCAATGGAATGTCCCTGTAAACCACCAATGCCAACATGTGTGTGTGTAGCTCACCGTGTCTCTGAAGTTTTCAGCATTTTCAAACACCTTGTCTTCTCTGCTTCATTTCAGCCTGTGATTTTAAAAACACAAATCTTTCATGTGGTTTCTCAAGTAATATGAAGTCTTGAATGCTGTATACTTACCACACAAACGTTCTTTTTTTAAAGAACAGAAATCTGCTTTATTTCATCCTGACGGCTGAAGGTCAAGTATCACGCTGCTTTACACAACACAAACTCTGTACATGAAGAAATTCTTTGAGAAGAGAAATAAATCTCATGAATCTGCTGTATTTGCCAAGAACTACAGAAAGCTTTAACCGTATGAACTCTGAAACTGCACGTCTGGTCTCAATCTGGAATTCCTCAACTCCAGACTGTTTTCTTAACACGAGACGCCAGCCGGACGGAGAGAAGGAGAGCAAGCGTCAAATAGTGTGAATGGATCAGAAACGGATGATGATGACGATGATGAAGATGTCAGGAGACAGTGAAAACACTTGACAAACATGAACAGAACTCAAGACTTCACATCTGACATCAGTGTCGTGCGTGTGCAGATCACAGAAGTGACTCGACACACGGACAATCCCTCAGACGTGATGTACAGGGCTTCTTTCAGCCGTTTAAACCGACATTACAGATATCTGTCTGCTCAGAAGACTCATGAGATCACATCAGATGTTTCTCCTGAAAGTGCTCATGAAGGAGACACAAGCTATTGAGACTTTTGATGGCCGACTTGACTGATCTGAGCTCAGTTTGAACTCTAATGACAGAGACATTTGTGAGAGTTCACGTGACTTTCCCTTCGCTCTTCATTTAATCTCACGGATGTCTAGGAGAAATAACGGAGACCTGTGATTGTCCTGCGGTTTGTCAAGTCATTCATCGACTCAATCTTACACGCATGATTGTGAATGTGCGGCTTCAGCTGAAATCACATCAGAATCAGCGGTCACTCCTGGTCAGAACTGAAATGTGTGTGTGTGAAAGAGACCGACTTGTTTCCTTCTGCTTTCCAAATGATCTTAATAGTTAATCGTGTTTTAGGTCTAGTGTCTTTTCACATGTGATCCGGTCATATATCACACACGTCACACATCTCGCAGTGGAAGATTTTCACCTTTACGACTTCTGTAAAGTGACTTCAGAGCTCCAGCTGATAGCAGATATGTTTAGCTTGTGATATCACTCACTGTCTGTGGGGTTTTCCACTCGATGTGAAAATGAAAGTTGAGTCTGTAGAGATCTTTTGCATTGAACACCAATAAAGATCTGAAAACACACACAGATGAGAATCACCTGTTCTTTATTCAGCCGTGTGTCAGCTCATGTGACATCATGATAAAGTCACTCGCTCATCCCGTGTAACACGCACTTCAGCTTGATTCTCTATTCTTCATCTTTTCATATCTTTACATCAAAAATCCATCTCCTTCTGAATTGACCTGCAATTCCCAAAGAACTAAAGACGACTGGCGGTGGAGTTCACCCAGTATGATCTTGTTTGCACACTGTTTTGCACTGGTTGAATTTCAAAGTTTTACTTAACTTATTTATTATTACATATAGGAATTTAAAGTCTGTATATTATTTGACCTGTGTTTCTCCTTCCTTCATCTTAAATGTGTGCTTCCCTGTGATAACCACTGTGCGCGTGCATCCGTGTGTGTGTGTGTGTGTGGAGTTGCGAGTACGTGTTTTGTGTGTGCGCGTCTGTCTTCTGTGTTTTCACCTTTTTTTGTTTATACTTGTATAACTTTAAATGTTTCGCTTACAGTCAAAATGTTTCATGTACAGCCGCTTTGTAACAATGAAAATTGTAAAAAGCTCTTTCTTTTTTTTTAAATATCCCCGACATATATGTATAATCTGTATTTTTTTATATATTTTTTTTTATTCTGTGTAGTGTTATTTGTATGCACCATGGGTTGAGAGTAACACAATTTCAATCTCTACACGTATGTACTGTACATAAAGCAGACTTGATATAAATATAAAGTTGAGTTGTTTGACTTCTTGAGAGATGAAACCAAGCGTTACAGAAACTCCACTTATCTGTGCGTTCGGCCGAGAGAGCTGTTGATAAAGAATGTCTCGCAAACAAACTTAAGATGCAACGAGCTACAGATGATCTTAATCTGATGTTGTTGAACTGACACACGTGTGCAGAGAGAGAGAGAAATCAAAATGAAACGCTGCGTTTTAAGTGTAAATTGAAAGGAAAAGCGCTGAAGATTCCCATCGGAGTTCTCCTCTGTTCCATACGGACACCAGCAGGTGGATGTAGGAAAGTCCCAGCTGGATTTTCTTAAAGGCGGGTTTGTGTGTGAAGCGACACAATGACCCTCGCAATGCCCCGCCCACTACACAGACGCTGGAATCCACCCAGAAGCACCTCATTTACACAAAACCCCGCATACACGCCCGCCCGCCCGCCCGCTCACCCGCCCGCTCACTGTTTATTTCCATCACAATGAGAAGGAGTCGCTTCATCAATGGATTTAATGACGCCGGTACTTTCCAGTAAAAGCATATCGAGTCTCTCAAAGAGCCGACGTGAGAACAGACGAGCGAATCGCTGCTGCTCGACACACACGGCCTCAGAGTTTGGTGAATGCGCCTGCGGCACGCCCTGTTACACCACCTGTAATGTGAGAGAAGTCACCTGCGCAAACACTCAAAGCAAAAAGAATGAATTACATCAGCAAAACAGTGTCGTGTAGTAAAGTTTATACAGTTCAGATGTTAAACGTTACATCAAGAGACACAAATGAGACGGAGGAGAGTTTTCAGAGAGAAGAGCGCGAGCAGGTTATTTACATACACAATCTGATCTTCCGTCTCACTCGCTGAACTGTAAATCAAGTTGAAACGGTTCAGGAATCTGTTGACTGTTCAACACAAACGTTGGAGTAGCACTACAGACAGACGCTCACTCACTGACTCTCCAACACAAATAGAAAAGATCAGAACATGTGAATGCTGCCGACGCCTCTAAACCTCCTGGAGGTGTCTCTTCAAGAGCACACCTCAAATGTCATGTTCACTGTGATTGGTCAGTGCACACCTCCACCGGGCTGGGCTCCACCCCCTCGTCGTTGCTGCTGTCCACTTCTTGTTCCATGACCGACTCCTCGTCCAGACGCTGGCTGGTGTAATCGGTGATCTCCAGAAAGCCACTGGGCTCCACAACCACATTAGACTGACTGGAGTCTGGCATGATGGAGAACTGAGGGATGACCTACACACACACACACACAGTTCTGAAGAACGGCTCACAATAACGGCACATGATGTTGATCATCAGTGTGTGTGTGTGTGTGTGACGAACCTGTATGATGCCCACGTCTTTACTCTTGATGTGGCTGAAGGGTCCGTGTGTGGGTTTGGAACTGCTGATGAGTGATGATGTGGGCGGGGCTTTGGTCAGTGGGCCACAGTCACTGGACGAGTCCACCACCATGGGCTCAGCGCTCGGGTCGATCTCGGCTTTCATCATGGAGATCTTCAGGATGTCAGACACCGAGGCTTTCTCTGATGCTGCCGCACCGGTGCTGGACTCCGGCTGGAGTTTAACAGACGCCTCGGCGCTGCTGGACACGGGCGGACACTGATGACCCCCAAACGTGATCTTAGTGACGGTGGCACCCTGCGTTATGATGGGCACCTGAGCGCTGATGGGGGTCTTTGGCACAGGGTGATGTGCCTGCAGGGGCGGAGGCTGTGACAGCTGTGTGTGTGTGTTGGGTCGGTTGTGTGAGGTGGGTGCCTGCTGGAGTCTGGGCAGCTGTGGAGTTTGAGGAGGGTTTGCGGACGCGGCAGAGCCAGCGGATGATGTCAGAGAGGAAGAGGGGGCGGGTCTCTCACGCGGCACAGACGCTCTGCCCGTGACGGGCTCCGCCCTCTTAGATGAAGTGGGGGTGTCAGCGGCAGGTTTGCTGAGGGTGGGCGGTACCGTGCCGTGCTGACTGACAGGTTGAGCTGAGCGGTAAAACAAACCCGTCTGAGGATCTAAAGTATCACCCTCTAACTGCCCCTCCTCGACCACCATCTGCTCCTCTGAGTCTCGACTCTCAGACACCTCCACCTGCATGAAGAAGAAACACCATCAGTGTTGAGTTCCTTTAAATGTCTAAACTCACATCTGACTCCTCTCTGTGACCACTGACCTGCTGTGAGACGAGAGCAGATGTGGGTGGGGGGTTGGTGCTCTTGGCAGCGGACGGCGCTGTTGATGGAGAGCAAGAGACAGTCAGAGTCTGACCGCTGGATCCAGAAACATCTCCACCAATCAGAGCTTTACTCACTTTACCTGAAACACACACACACACTGATGTCAGTGTGAACAGATGTGAATGTGTGATGTTGATGATGTAAATACAGTACCCAGGTATTCAGTGAGTGTGCCAGACTCTGCTACGCTCTGAGTGGACGGTTCGGGGGACGGCCTCCTGTCGGGGGGCACAGGGATGGGCACTGCCATCTGACTCAGATCAATCGTGTGCTGACGCGGTTTGGCATCACCTTTCTCCTTCACTGTAACACACACACACACACATTAACAGAGCAGGAGGGGACAACAGGACTGATGTGGGGGCTGATGGGTAACACACACACATTAACAGAGCAGGAGGGGACAACAGGACTGATGTGGGGGCTGATGGGTAACACACACACATTAACAGAGCAGGAGGGGACAACAGGACTGATGTGGGGGCTGATGGGTAACACACACACATTAACAGAGCAGGAGGGGACAACAGGACTGATGTGGGGGCTGATGGGTAACACACACACATTAACAGAGCAGGAGGGGACAACAGGACTGATGTGGGGGCTGATGGGTAACACACACACATTAACAGAGCAGGAGGGGACAACAGGACTGATGTGGGGGCTGATGGGTAACACACACACATTAACAGAGCAGGAGGGGACAACAGGACTGATGTGGGGGCTGATGGGTAACACACACACATTAACAGAGCAGGAGGGGACAACAGGACTGATGTGGGGGCTGATGGGTAACTCACACACATTAACAGAGCAGGAGGGGACAACAGGACTGATGGGTAACACACACACATTAACAGAGCAGGAGGGGACAACAGGACTGATGTGTGGGCTGAAGGGTAACTCACACACATTAACAGAGCAGGAGGGGACAACAGGACTGATGGGTAACACACACACATGAACAGAGCAGGAGGGGACAACAGGACTGATGTGTGGGCTGAAGGGTAACTCACACACACCGCTGGTCTGCTGTAGCTCCAGCAGGGCTTTGATGGTGGATGTAGCTGACTGAGACTCTCCCGTCACGTCCTGATAAATGATGGTGGGACTGGCCTCCACTGAAACCTCCTGTTCTGTCCAATCCTGACCTCTGGAGGTGATGAAGTGAACCACAGGCTGAGAGTCTGTCAGAAACACAGTTGTTGTTGTTTTCTGATCATTCAATCATTTACAGTTATTCATTTGGCAGACGCTTTTCTCCAAAGCGACTCAAAATTGAGGAGAAACAGCAAGTGATTTGTCTGAGTAAAGCAATATTCACGAGAAGTGCCAGTAATACAAAGTTTCAGATTCAACGTTAAGATGGTTTATACCATGGTCTGTTTGAATACTGAATTCTGATTAGCTAGAAGGTATGCAGTAAAACCATTTAATGCACAGGTAGATCCAGTCAGTTTGATCAACGCTTGAAATTAACTGACAAAAATAACCGTCATTTCCACCTGTCTGATCAAAAATGACTGTAAACATCAATAACAGCTTTAAGTTTGTAAATGACCATGGTATGAGCGGGATAATCCACAGCTAGCTGAGTATTAAAGGATTTAATGCACGACGTGGAGAACTTCATTTTCATAATGATCATAATGTTCTGACCGTGAGTGATGTCGGACGCTGCACTGCCCTCTGAATCGTCCTTCATCGCCCCCTCCTGGCTGGGACCTGCGACGGCGCTGGATTCTGTACAGCGCGAGACCTGCTGAAGCGTCTCGCTCACCAGCTGTCGGGTCTGTTCGCTCACCACGGCCGTCTGAAAGGCCATGGGCTTCGGCTTGATCAGAACCTGACGACACAAAACCCGTCGCACGCTCACATGATGTTTGGGAATGTGACTGTCGAGGGGTTAGCGGTGAGAATGTGACCTCTGACCTGTGTTTTTCCCTGCTGTCCGTACACAATCTTGGTGGGGATGATCTTGGTGGTGGTGGTGGAGGGCTGAACGCCGGCGCCGAGGCTCTTGGGCTGCGTCACGATCATTTTAGTGATGGGTCGAGAAGCGGTGATGATGGCCGGCTTGGCCCCGGGCACCGCCTGCAGGCCTTTCTCTCCCTGAAACACACCCGGAGTCAGACGAGAAATACAGTCACTGCAGTTAACTGCAGCGCATTAGTACATCATATGATCTTACCCCTGCGTTTAACAGCGTCGTAACCATGTTCTTTCCCGGAAGTCCCTGTAGGGTAGTTCCTTTTCCAGTGGTCTTCTGCACCACGATCACGTTGGGTTTGGAGGTCATGGGGATGGTGGTGATCTTTGTTGTGGTTCCTGTGACACAGAACGACACGGATGAGACTCAAGATCTTCAGTTCAACGGCCTGAAGTCATCCCTCTGCACTGCCTCACCTGTCACCATGTTGGTGGTGATGATTTTGCCACCCAGCGTGGCGAGAGATTTGGGCACGACGGTTATGATGCTGCCACTGGTGGTCTTGACGTAAGTGGCTCCCGCGGGCGACGTGGCCACACGGGCGGCGAGCGCAGGATTGACAGACGGTCGCGTGTACGCCGCCGGACTCCCTGTAAAATAGAAAACATGGTTAAAATGCAAACACACATGAGACACAGATGCTCATGAGTGAGGTTGACGGGGTACCGGTGGGATTGGAAAGCGGTTTGGTGGTCATTATGGCTCCGTTGCTGCTGACGACCATGATGGGGGCGGAGCTACTGCTGGGCAGCACTGAACCGGAGGGTTTGGGTAAGATCTTACTGGGCTGCATCTGCTGAGTGATGATCTTCACACCTGCACACACACCTGCACACACCTGCCGTTAACATCCCTCTCCGAAGATCCTGTCACTCAAACCATCCAAACATCTGATGACGACCTCTGACCTGACTCCTGTTTGATCTGTATGGTGGGTTTGGCTCCGGGGGGCGTGCCGCTGCTCTGTGGGGACCCCTGCAGGCCTTTAGGAGACACACACTGAGCTGATGTCTGCTGCTGTTTGGCGATCTGAAGAATCTGAGACGGAGGACCGATTAAAGCTTTGGGAGACGGCAGACGGGTGGAGGACACTTTCACTCCGGCGGACGACCCACCTGAACAAAACACACACACGTCATCACAGAGCACTGACACGCGCCTAGCGTCGGAACAAGCACCTCACACACACACGCTCACCCTGCGCGATCGTGGACATCACCACTGAAGGGGTGGAGGAAACCACTGTCGTCACGGCAACAGGACTGGGTCCCGGGGCTGCGCTGGCTGAAATCACCATGGTCTGTTTCTGATTGGCCGCCGCGAACGCGCCGCTGGACACCAGCTTTGACATGGCTGCGTAGTTGTGTGACTTTGACAGAATGTTTGGCACGAAGTTGGAGCTCGGAGACGTCGTCACGATGATGACCTGAAGAAAAGAAGATTCAATGAAACCTGCGATGCGGAGTTAACTGTGGTATTCTGAGATGTGGTACACACGCGCGTGTTCTGTATATGAGACATGGACTCTGACCTTCTGTGTGGTGCTGTTAGTGGTCTGGGTGGAAGGTTTGGTGAAGGTGATCTTCACCGGTGACATGTGAGGCGGGAGTGAGTTGGCGATGCTCTGCATCAGGCTGCTCATCTTCGGGCTGCCGCTCACAGGAACCGCGATGGTTTTAGGAATGGGCGTGGCCACTTTAGGCACCTCCTTCAACAGCACAGGGGAGGAGCTGGACGAGTTGGTTCTCCGCCTCTTACGAGGTTTCTCATCCTCATCAGAGCAGCTCACACCTGAGAAATAACAGCAGTGAGCACAGAGCCGCTCTGCCTGACAGGTCCCAGAATGCATCATTCGAAAATCACAAAGAGACATGTGTGTGACATACTCTTCACGTAGACGGTACTTCCGCTGGGCAGCACCACGACGTTGGAGGCGGGGCTGGCGGGTCGGGGGGATTTCACGACTGCTGGCACACTGGTGCTGCTTGGTGTGGATGTCGTACTGGTGTAGGAATAACACACCACCACTGCAGGACACAAATAAAAACACAAGCATTTACTCATTGTGTCTCATACAGCGCTGAGGAGTTTCTCAATGCATTGTCTACCTTCTTTGTTGCCGGTTTCCGCTGGCGGGAGCAGTGAAGAGTTCTGATGCGCGGTGGCGCTGGCGACGGCGTTGGCTGTTACAGTGAAGGCCGTCTGAGGAACCAGTCTGGGCATCAGAGGAACGAGCCGACGCCCCTCGATAGACCATTCGGATGAGCTGTTGGGCCCGGACATGCTGTGTGTGTGAGCACAAAACACACGGAGTTCACACGAAACAGATCAGCCACACGACACCATGAAAGTGTTCATACGTGTGAGACTCACTGATAGGCGATGGTGGTCAAACGCTCATCATTCACGGCTCTACGGACCTCAGCTCGATGGCGTTCTGTTGAGATACTGACACAGCAAACAACAGTTCAGAAGACAGCTGTCATTCAAACAGCACACAAGAGTCCTGCGAATCTTCAGTGGCAGATACCTGAGGACTCTGGTGAGTTCTCCGAGCAGCTCCTTCTTGTCTTTAGTGAGCTCTCCCTGAGCCCTCAGAGCGCTGATCACACCAGCGTACGCCTCCAGCTCTGCACACACAGCCACACGGATAAACAGATTCAAACACAACATGTTAAACAGGTGTCGTGTGAAGGGTTAAAGGGGTTTAGTCTCACCCAGTTTGCGCAGGATTCGCTTGCATTCGTCCCTGCTGAGGTCGAGCAGCGCGGGCCACACCACCGGCATGCTGCCCGTCAATGGCTTCTCCTGCTGAATCATCAACTTCACAACAACAACAACAACACATCATTCCGTGACACTACTAAGTCATAACCCTTACAGAATACAATCATATACAGCACACTCACCAATGACAGAGCAACACTGGCGCTGGAAACTCTCTCTCTCTCTCTCTCTAAGAGCCAATGATCTGCAAGATATCCTGCAAAGAAAACACATCACCGAGGTCAAGGTTGGAGATTCTCGCCCTGACAACTTTCATCAATGTTTTCATCATTGTAAATCAGTGTGTTTAATACCATCTGATCTGAGATCAGCCTGTGCGTGTGTGTGCTGCACAGCAGCATCGATTTGCAAATGATGAATTCAATAGAACATCATGGATTCAAAAACCTTGATAAAACGCGTCACGTCAGTTTTAATGACGCACATACAGATCCATATACATTTCATCCGCCAACACAACAATACACACGAAACACGTTAGTTTCTCAAAGCATAAAGGTTTTTTTAAATAATAATGGAGATGTTTAAATAATGTTTTCTTCACGTCAGGGATCTGTTAGCATTAGCCTGTAGCATGTGTAGTGTTTGACACAGCACTGATTTAAACCCAGCAGTAAAACATTCCGAGACTGTGTGAATCACGTCTGTCTGAACATATTTAAAATCATTCATGTGTCATTTGAGTTCACATCTGCGGGATTCAATCTCACTTACCTTCATTTCTGCACAGTCCGTCAGATCCGCCATGTTTATTCCTCAACAAAACACTCGAGCCGAGCTCACACAGCCGTCCGTGGAAACGCCGGAAAAATATATGCAGAATACAGCCAAAACAAATGAACTACCAGCATCTATATTTACAAATAATTTCTAAATAATTCTACTGTAAATATTACACACGCATAACAACCCAATATTTCATAAACGAGTTCCAAACAGATCAGGCAGTTTCACGGGCAGCACATCGGAGGCGCGAGTCGTCATGACTGACAGACATTCTTTCGTGCGCAGGAAAGAAACGCGCGTTCAACAGTTCATTCTTTTGTTAGAATTACACATATTTAAATAAAGTTTAATTAATCGAAAATTACACTTAATCATTTAGCAGACACTTTCATCCGAAACTCTACAAACACAAAAAATTCCACAATTCGCATAACTTATGCATTTATTAAGCAATAACAGTAATAAAACATGACATCCCTGTCTCGCCAGCTGATAAAAACTAACCTTACCATAAATCATCACCATCACAGCTCCACATGTCCGGTTTGTGAATAGTACATTCAAACAGAAGCACTATAAAAAGTAATACAATCAAACATCTGAATAATGGCACCCACGATGATCAAAATGCACCCTGCTCTTCATAGGAAGACCTCCTAAAACACAATGTCAAGTGCAATGAAAAAAGATACTTGCCATATAATCATGTTAAATGTTTACATTAAGAGTCAACAGGTCTGTCACACTTTCCATTACAAAAGTTGTCAGGCGCACGCACATATTCTTATAATTACACGCATTAACACATACTATGTTCACAAATAGAATTACAGACAACTCAGTGTCATAATGTACACATGAAATTGACCAAACAAGTCAATGAGAATGTCTTTCATTCAAACCCCCCCCCAAGAAATATACATCTTATGTAAACGTATTCTTCTGGTTTCAAATAAAACCTCAGACATGATCTCTCATTATTCTCATCCGAGCTATTCATTTCAGCTCATTACAAAGAGCTTAAACGTTCTCTTACAGAGCTCTTCAGGTAATAAGTGTAATCGGTTTTTCATAAGATATTTAAACACTCCCGGTGTTCACAGCAATGAACTTTTGGGCCTGACTGGCACCAATTTCTGCCACGTAAAGATCTCCGTTGCCCTGATCCAGATCCACCAGATGAGGTTTGACATCGTCTGCCAGCTGTATGGTGCTGACCACCTGACACTGACCGATGATTCCTACAGGTGGAGCATCCAGCAGTGTGATCTGATTGACGTTTAACTGGGTCACCACTAGATACTTCTGGTCTGGTGTGAGTCTACAGGGGCACAGAAACACATGCGTGTAAAACAGAGACGCCACACCAGCTATGAATCTCTGAATAAAGTCTGCAAAATCTATAACAAAGGATTTGTTGCTTGTGTAAAAGTCGCCTCATTTCTGTGAGGTTGTTACAGTGTTGTTGGGACATTGACAGATGACTGCCGACGTGTGGTGGGTGGTTGCACAATGATATAATAGCGTTTATACTGTATGTCTGTCATGTGACCATCATAAGTCCCGATTGATGAGTAAAATAAAACCGTGTGCTCTGTGCATCTAAACTAAACGTGCATATGTTTAATACATGAACCCTTAACCACGGCGTTGTTGTTCTAACAGCAGAGAAGCTTTCAGCGATGCTTTGATGATATTAATATTATTCTGATGTCAACAGACTCAACTCAACTTTATTTATAGCGCTTTTACAATTTTCATTGTTACAAAGCAGCTGTACATGAGACATATTGACTATAAGCAAAACAATTAAAGACTCATCTTACCTGACAGAGTAGGGTGCGTCGTCTTTAAAACAGCTTCCCCACGAGCCCAGCCAGTCACCCGTCACTGAATTAAACACCTGAATGCGTTTATTACCTCTGTCCGCAACCCAAACCTGAACAACAAGACCCACTCTGCCACTTTATAGTTAATAAGTCATTACATTTTGATGAAAGTTCCTAAAGACATAGAGCTGATCTTTGAAATCACAGTGAGAGCAGGATTTGAACACACATACAGACTAAATCTCTTGAACGTTTGATGATGACTGTAGATTAGGATATATGAGACGAACCCGCTGACAGGTGTCCACAGCCACACTATGAGGGATGTAGAACTGAGCGAGTCCCTGTCCTCTCTCGCCGTGCATCCACAGCACCTGCAGATCTGAGCCACACATCCCATTCAGTACACCCATCAACATCCCAAACTACAGAGAGCACGACATCAGACCCGCACCTTCAGAGAGTTTCATCAGACGGTTGTTTATCCCGCCGTCTCCGTCCACGATGTAGATTTCTCCAGAACCGTGGACGAATATCTCAGCCGGCTGGTCAAACTGGATGGGACCGAGAGAAGATCCGGCTTTCCCGGGAGATCCCAGCACCTGAAGCAGCTTCCCCGCTGGGGAATACTGCTTTACCGTGTGTCCGTACGGCCCTGAGAACAGAGAGCAGAGAGTTCAGCGCATCAGATAAGAGTCTAAATCAAACAGAGGAAAGATCACACCAACCCGTCCCGACATCAGTGATCCACACCGATGGCTCAGTTGAAGGGTTAGCCAGAAAAATCCCATGAGGCATTTCCAGGGTGCTGGTGTTCCACGCTTGAATGAAGTCTCCATCCGTGCTGAGCACCAACACTTTCGGGACATTCTCTCCTCTCTGCACGAATCAAACATGAATGTCACACACCTGCAGCGCAGAATGAAAGATCGGACGGTTCGCTCACCTGTGCGACATAAACCACGCCTGCAAGATGATTGACAGCCACACCAAACACCTGGCCGGTGAAAACCTCTGGCTGTTTGGGCCACGAGATGTCCAGTTTATATAAAGTTTTCCCAGAAACCTTGAAGTGTGTTCTGGCTGCTGCAGTGCTCGTCTGAAACACAACGAAACAACAAACTTCGTTAAGAAGAAACATCTGAACAACACCTGAAGACAAACACCACAGTATTCTTTCAAATACCTCGCAGTACCAGATAAATAAATACCCTCATGCATCGAGTTCTGTGTTGTTATTGTCTGACAGCGTCACACTTGTGACAGTATGTCATGTGATCACTCACTCTGATCTCGGTGCCTTTCAGCGCTACATACAAAGATCTAGACATATATTCAGGATGAATTCATCAGACACAAAACTCACGTGAGAGCTGATGGATCCACACACGAACAGTATGAAGATGATTATTGCCATGGCGACAGCAATGAAACAGCAATAATTGCGTTTTCTCATAGAGATGAATGATAGTCAATCACACGGCTACCGCGATAAGCTTTCTGTATTCATCACGTGATAAATACACCTACCTGATTGGTTCTCACTGACAGCAGGGCAGTGACGTAACTCCCGTTGATAAAAGGTTTGCGTTTGAGGTCATTTGAACGTTGAATTTAATGTTATTTTTTAACGCTTCTTCTCCTATATGTGTCAGTATAATGCAGATTATTGCCCGGTTTCACAGACAAGTTTTAGAGCTAGTCCCAGACTAAAATGAATGTTTGACCCGTTTAAACTGAACATAACTTGCCCTGAAATATCTTAAAATATATCAGTGCCATTGTTTTGTCTCAAGATGCACACCAGTAATGTCTTCTTCTAAGGCATGTTTATAAAAGCGACATAAGGCATGGTCCTCCTGGTTTAAACTAAACCTTGTCTGTGAAACCGCTGCCTGTGTTTTATGTTTCGTCCATGACATAATGTCAACGAGTTCTCTCAAACGGACAATAGATCTCATAATCTCTCATTTAAATGTCTATTTTCTAACAAAACACGTTGAGCTGTTTGGTAATTATCATATTTCTGGCTCTTACTAAATGTAGATGGTAAAATTGTTTGGTTTAATGGGCAAATACTTGATTTTTAAGTCTTCTTGAAAACAAAATGATGTTGGTGCCTTCACTATAAGAGACGTAGGGGCGGTTTCCCAGACAGGGTTTAAGGCTAGTCCCAGACTAACTTAAATGTTAGAGGTGTCTCAATAGAAAACTTGCACTGACTTATCTTAAAATATATCAGTGCAATTGTTTTGTCTCAGGATGCCCACCAGTAATGTTTTTTGTAAAGTATGTTTTTAAAAACAACTTAAATATCCTAATTTAACCAAGGCCTAGTCTTGTCTTAAAATAACCCGTCTGGGAAACCGCCCCGTAATGTATCAGTAAAAACTGGGACACAACTGACTGAAGTGATTCTGAAAACAATTCCCCAACAAAGTTTAAGCAAATCCGATAATCGTGCATTAGTTGTTGTCACAAAGGTTATTTTAGTTTACTAAAATTAAAACTTTGAAAATGTTCCTGTTCATTGAAATCAAATAAAATATTGACCTAAAAATAATTTGAAAAGCTTAAAGGAAAACTTGAAATGTTGCCTCAAAAATAAACATCAATAAAAAAGTTTAAAGCACTAAAATTATAATAATAAACAAAACTAAAATAAAAAATAATTAATCTAATATAGCACAACATAATTTTTTTCCAATGAATAATAAAATGACAAGTAAATACCAAAATTAATAAACTAACTAATATTTAACTACAAATCTAAAAATAAAAGCTAATTTAAAATATGAATCAAACTAAAATCAAAGCTACAATAACTCTGGTTGTCATGAAAGCATTTGCAGAGAGAATAACTTGATCAGATCAGATGAAGATATTGAGAGGACAGAAAATCACTGCAGTCTTTAATCTTTGTGTAACCTCGTGAGTTTCGGTGCTCAGTTCAACTTGTGCTCACATGTATAATTGCTTTAAAATCACATACAGATCAAAACATACAATCCACATGTAAGACTCTAAATGACATTCAACAGTGTTGTGATGTGACTTCGTCATAATCTTTCCCAGAAGAACCTTTAGTGTTGTAATGATTCTGGGATGGCCGTCTGTCTTTCAGCAGCTGGTTTGAGAGTCTGTGTTTTCTGAGATGACGTTCTGTCAGTGTGAAAGCGGATTAAAGCACGTGTCACTCTCGTATGCTGGCTGAATAGGAGAACTGAGGAAAGTGAGCACACGGGCCAGCGGCGTCCACATCCTGACAGTTCACTAGAACAACGATCAGAGATCAGATGAGTCAACGAAAGCCTCTTCTCAACTGTGGAGTTCAGAGACTTCAGTACACGTGACTTACGCTTGTCAGGAGGCGTAACGGTGATGATTTGAGCAGTGAACTCGTCGTCGAAGTAGCGAGTGTCCGTTTCTGACGTCACTTGGGGTTTGAAGGGAGGAACCAACTGCAGAGAGAAAAAAACGAGCCGTCAGAGAATCCACATCAACTCAACTCAACTCAACGCAACCCAACGCAACGCAACTCAACGCAACGCAACTCAACGCAACGCAACGCAACGCAACTCAACGCAACGCAACGCAACGCAACGCAACGCAACTCAATGCTCGCGCGGCACCACATTCACCTTCTTCTGCAGCACATCCTGCCAGTTTATAGAGGAGAAGAACTTGTGTGACATCACATCTTTAGCATCGTCTGGACCGCCCCCCAGCCTGCAGCCAATCACAAGCACATTAATCAAAAACCTCCCTGCTGTGTGATGAAATGATGTGGAGGGGGCTTCACCTCTGTTTGGGGTCTTTCCTCAGCAGACCCGTGAGCAGCGCTTTGGCCTCGGGTGTGAGGTTTCTGGGGAAACGGATCTCCTCCATCACAATGAGCTCAAAGAGCCGCTCGTGATCCTGATTATAGAAGGGCAGCCGTCCGCACATCATCTCGTACATCACCACCCCCAAACCCCACCAGTCGACGGCTCGACCGTAATCATTGTCCTCCAGAACCTGTGGACACACACACACACCACAGCTACAGAACAGACACTCGTGTGTTTCGGCTCTTTCTCTTCAGGTGGATGAATGCGGTTGGACCTCTGGAGCGAGATACTCTGGAGTTCCACAGAACGTCCTCATGGTGGCCTCATCTGTGATTCCCTCCTTACAGAGACCAAAGTCTGTGATTTGAATGTGTCCGTCTTTATCCAGCATGAGGTTCTCCAGCTACAGCGGGATAAATATAAAGGAAAACAAGCAGTTCATAATGAAACGACAGAAACTGAACTCTCTCCTTCATTCATGAAGATTGTGTGTGACCTTCAGGTCTCTGTAGACAACGTTCTGAGAGTGGAGATACTCCAGAGCGGAGACGATCTCAGCGCTGTAGAAGAGAGCTCTGTCTTCAGAGAACACACGCTCACGGGACAGATGAAAGAAGAGCTGTGAGAGAGAGAGAGAGAGAGAGAGAGCTCATGACAGAAGGCAGAGATGAGCGAGGGCACGAGCGGAGCGGCAGGTCAGAAGCACATACCTCTCCACCGTTGGCATACTCCATCACGAAACACAAGCGGTCGTTTGTCTGAAAGGCGTACTTCAGCATCTGCATACACAACACACACACACATCACTACACTGTCATACTCTGCTGACACACACGCACACACACTGACCGTCAGGAAGGGATGTCTGGTGTTCTGCAGCACACGACTCTCTGTGACTGTGTGTGCGACCTCGTCCTAAACACACACACACACACGTTAAGCCCATCATGTTAATGACACGTTACAGCCATGGATGAGTTTGTCATGATTTCCTCACCTTGGCGATGATCACCTCCTTGCGCAGGATCTTCATGGCGTAGTACCTGCCAGAGGCCTTCTCCCTCACCAGAATCACCTTCCCAAACGTGCCTTTACCCAGCAGCTTCAAATAATCAAAGTCACTCATCGTCTACGAAATAAACACAAACCACCATTATCATCATCATCCTCATGACGGACAGAGGATGCCGAGTGAAGCTTCCGTGACACTGACCACTCGAGAGCGAGACTTGGACAAAAACACCTCAATGTCCTCCAGACTGCGGCTGTCGCTGGGAGAACAAAACTTGATCTCCATCGGCTCTTCTGCGTCCTGTGCTTGCAGCCCATTGGCCGCCGCCTGAATGGCAGACATCCACTCCTCCCTTCACAGTGAACCGGTGGAAACAAATGATGAGAACGACCTAGATCTGTGACGGTGTGAAACGTGCGGCAAGCGAGCGTTCACCTCTCCTCGCTGCTCTCCACATGGAAGGTTCGCTCGATGACGGTGGTCCACTGCAGACAGCGGATCATGAAGGCGTTGGGTCGCGGTCGCTCCGTCTTCATCAGCTGACACTCTGGAAAGCACTTTTATTTCATCATGAGTGATAACGGACAGACGAATCACTGAACATACACGCAAAAGACTAACCCGCCACAGAGAAGTTATTGAGCGGAGCTGAACTCTGATCAGTTAACTCGGGCTTGTCCTTGTAGCCGATGAAGGATCCATCACTCTTCAGGATGAAATATCGCGGTCTCCAGGTCTTTATATACTCACCTGTCACACAAAAACATCAATGACAACATGCACTTCGGTACGAGCGCGTGCTGCCCATACGTCTCATACCTCGTTTATGAAGCCAACCTTCCTTGACCACAGTGACCTCAGTCATGATGGGGCGGGGCTAGACGGGGTGACTGGCAGGCAAGTCCCTTCAATAGCACACAAAAAAGCTTTAAAATAAACACAACATCTTACTTTTGAAGTCAATCAGACTGAATTTTAGAATCCATCTGTCACTCAGTTTTTAATGAATTCATGTGCAAATCAAGAATCTGCCATGTAGATCTGTGTTTTAAAGTAGTTTATATTAAACTGATCTATGATTAACATTTACGCAAATAAACAACAAACAAACCATATCATATTGCATTAGGCCTTCAGCCTCACCACACATTACTGTGGTAAAAACACAGTTCAGTGATCTACGAGACAATTATGAAATAATCGCCTCTTCACAATTTTTTGACATAATCGCAATTGTTTCAGATAACCGCAATGATAGGAAACAGTTAGGGGTGATCTGCAGCATTATACATCCACCTCACTGTGACATTTCTTCATTGTATCAGATTTTACTTTTGCGTTTATGAGTTTGATCAAAGTGATTCCAGAGTTGCTGCATCTACACAGCAAGGTCACTCCGTAGGGAATGACAGTTTTGTTTTTACAGAATTTCACATTTTTTAATGCATCTTTATTTTATTAATTGACTAAATTAATTGTAATGAATCTATAATTGTCAAAGCCTTTGAAAGAGACAATTAATCGTCAGCCAAATGTCATAACTGTGACAGCCCTAAAAATCATCTTGTTTAGAATGAGACCGAATGATTAAAACCATAAAGCACAGAGCGTTACTGCACTCACAGAGTACTGAACACACATGGTACACGTCCAAAGAAATCATGCTTGTATCTTTCTAAACTTAATTCATGACAACATTGCTGTCACCATGTGACTTTAACCCGCTTGTATGACACAAACAGAAGGTTATTCATGTTAAAGTTAAGCAGTAATGAGCGTGTTTCTTCAGTCGAGCTGTTACATGAGCTAAGCTAACTTAACGTTACCTGAACAAACTACAGCATGAACTTTGAGCTCGAGTAACAAAACTGACTTTAAACATCATTACTCATCGACTTACACTTCAAATATCGCCACAGTGTGTAAAACAAGAGTGAATCAGGAGGAATTCGCCTATTAAACCTGTTCATTTATTAATTTATCCAAACTATCCGCGCTGAGCACTTCTTCAGCAGACACACACTTAACTCTTCATGTGTAAATATATATTCACACGTGCACGCGCTTTTCGCCTCATTTATCGTTTCCTTGATCCGGATCGAGTGACAATTCAACACACTTTCAATCGTGTTCAGAGTTCGGCAGCTGCACGCGACGACTCCGCGCGGTTACGTCACTGAGCTCCACAGCACTGCTCTCAGATCAGTTCTGTCCGTCACTACTGATGTTGCGGTCGCATCGAGTGCTTTGGCCCGTCGCTGCGGTACGCCAACGAGTTCGCCATATTGAATCGGGCAGGACCGTCTTATAAACACACACAAGTGAACAGGGGAGATGCGGTTTTTATGGTTACAAAGCACAATAACGTTTGGATTTCCCAAACAAATCCTGTCACTACAAACATCAAGCTTTGAAATCGACAGATAAATGTGAACGTTATCGTGGTTCATATCCTGTAAAACAACGTTTATTTGTGTTTATGCCCGGTGCAATATGGCGGCGCCACAGCGCTCAATGACAGGAGGAGGAAGCGCTGGTCTCAGATCAGCCTTCACACAGGCAGAACTTGTTTATTTACCTTTTAAACGCTGCATGGCAGATAAGAAAACAGTCTGTCTGTCAATCAAATACTTCTACACGACCGTACCCAACGAAATCATAATGAACATCTCTCCTGACAAAACTCTACTGTGGTGTTTTCATAACAAAGTTAGAGTATCTGATGCCAATCCCATAATACTCGGACATATACCACTGGCGTGTAACAGGATATTCACATGATGTTTACAGAACATTTCCAAAAACCATAATAATACCATGGTACTTAATTGTTTGTTAGTGACATCATATTCTTCTCTGAAAGAGAATAAAAACACACTGCAATAGCCTGAGATCAGTGTAAACACACCAATATACAACAATACACACTTCAGAAATGAATCATACTAAACACCATTCAACTGAAATAAAAGTAGATGATAAATACTTTTTACCATTATATAAACTCTCACTTTTTTCTGGTAAACAACAAAGTTACATGTAAACAGAGACAACATGTGCTGAGATTAAAACATGCAACGCTGCTGTAAAATACTTCATTCCACCCTCACACATCAGTAAACAACAGCTGATAAACAAACAATGAAGGCAGCGAATAAAGGTTTAAAACGGGCAGCTGTGAAGACGTTCCTGAGAGAACGAGGTGAGATTGAAACATCTTTAAGCATCACGAGTATGATTCCTCCATACATCTACACAAGACTGCTCTTCTGCAGTTCATCCAGCAGAGCTGTGAATGAGAACACGACATCATCAGCGCTCGTGAGACAGCAGAGCAGAAACGTCACAGACTTTACCCCAGAAACTCACCTCCGATGATCTCTTCCTTTACTTTCTGCATCTCTTTACGAATCTCTTCCAGGATCTCCTGTTATCAAACAAATGTGTTTTCATTCCATCCAAAATCAATCACCATTATTTAGAAAGACACATTTCTCCCATCATGCACTCTGAGAGAAGCAGTGAGAGACCTGCTTGAATTTCTCCATGTCTGAAGAGTCTTTCAATCCAGCCGAATCACTCGCACCGCTGCCCGGCCTCGTCCTGGAGAAATGTGTGAGAAACAAGCAGGTAAACACCTTCACGCGGCCGAACGACTGCAGGCCAAAGTACACAATCCAGTGAAGCGAGTAAAGTGAGCGGAGCACCTGCTCAACGGTGCTGCAGTGGCAGGAGATACTGGACTCTTGTCTTGACTCTTCGACGCTGAATTCACACTGTTTGAAACAACACAGATCTTTGAGAAACAGATCTTTGTGTTTCAGAGAGAGCCGGAGGTGAACACAGTGCTTACCGGGATACAGAAGAAAGTTTCTCCCAAGGTTTCTTCACAGCTTCGGCTTTATCTGAATGAGAAGTATGAAGGATGTCATGATGTGGTTCATTAAAGTGTGATGTTGAGAGTAAACAGGAAGTGTGTGTGTGGTGCGCTCTCACCTGCAGGTCTGGGATCAGTGTGAGTTGACTCCCCCTGAGAACATCAAACAGAATTCACTTTAACACACAGCACTTTCACATACGGAGTTTCTTAAAAACACAAACAGATTTACATTAGTCGACTCTTCTTTTTTCACCGTTGGACTGTCGGAAACTTTCCTTCTGTAACAGAGAGATGACGCTGATCATGTAAGGAGCACACATATAATCTCACATCTTCTGTTATTCTAATAGTTCAACGAGTATTACTTTGCTGTGGTCTATCGTTTATTCAAAATAAAATCAAACTGTGTGTGTACCCCAGAATATAAGTCACATGACTGAAATGAAAGCAGCGTCACGAGCGCCACCAAAATGTGACGGCACAAACGGTGCTGTAGTGCTTTTGACTAGAACATCTTACAAATCCATGCTATTATTGATATAATGATACGATCTGATTTAAGTAAGGAATAATTGATGACGGGCCGTTCATGGGTGTGCATTAACTTTGGAATAACTGAACGGACCGGATGGTTACCACACCACAGGACAGTGTTGAAATGTTTCATGTCAATGTTTGTCATGTTAGCGTCTTTAAAATGCTGTTGATGGTAGGACTGCTTTCATGTGCATCTCATTTCCGTTAGAGCGAACGGACTCGGAAGCTTGAGACACGTGGTGTGTGAGAGAGAGAGAGAGATAATGCTTGCGGTAATATGTTATTATCCCCCATTTTCTGTAAAATAGTCTTTATTTTATATATGCACAATTTAGAATCTTTTAGACTGTAAATCTTATTATATTGTATTGTCATTGTGTTGAATGTCTGTACTAGAAGCTTCCAACACCAAAGAAAATTCCTTGTGTGTGCAAGCACACTTGGCAATAAAGCTCTTCTGATTCTGATTCTAATGTGACAGAAAAGCCAGTGATAATAAATGATTTATGCCTCGTATTGTTTCTATCTTCAGCAGTAAAAATAAATTACGCAAACGTTTGAAATGCTTTGTTTATTGAAAGGAAACTGCAGGTGTTTCCATTAACAGTGAAGTGTGACATGAGAGAGGTCAGATCAAGCGCAGGGTGCTGTGTGAGGTGATGGCCTGTAGGCTACGCTATAACCTCTGTTGTTTAAACTTGGTGAAGTGATGTGGAACTGTAATGCAATCGGCAGACCTGGAACACCTTCATGGGTGTGCATTTAACTGAAAGTAGCACCACAGAACGTTTGTCAACCAATCAGATGGAAGTATTCAACAGCCCAGTGGTATAAGTTTTATTATACCATAGTCTGTTTGAATACTGGATTCTGATTGGCTGGAAGGTGTGCATTAAAACTGTTTAACGCATGGGTAGATCCAGTCCGTTTGATTACATTTGAAATGAACTGACAAAATAAACATCATTTCCACCAGTTTGATCTAAAATGACTGTAAACATCAATAAAAGCTTTAACTTGGCAAATGACCATGGTATAAGCGGGATAATCCACAGCTAGCCGTGCGTTAAAGGATTTTAATGCTTTGCATCAGGTGGTTTTTGGCCTCCACGTCATGCATTAAAACCCTTTAACGCACAGCTAGCTGTTGATTATCCCTTACTTCTTTATTAAAACATAAAAATAACTGAACATCAACTTTAACGTGCAAAATAAACATTTTATTGATTATGTTTGAAACTGACCGTCGAGCGAGAATAGCACTCATTTCTCCCATCAGTCCTCCACCTCCGCCTCCTCCACCTCCTCCGCCTCCTCCTCCTCCTTCACTCGGTGCAGGAGCAGGTGGTCCTCCGCTCTCATCCTGCACATACAGAACACGTGAGAAATGAATCAACGGTTCGAGCGCTTCTCTGATTTCAACAGTAACTCCGTCCAACTGACCTTAGCAACTTTACGTAGTTTAGCTCCGGCGAGCGCTGCAGCCAGACCTCCGTCACCTCCTCCTCCCCCTCCATCACCTCCTCCTCCTGCAGAGGGAGGTGGCGGGGGAGCGGGTGGTCCTCCTTCTGAAGGAGGTGGTGGCGGGGGTGGTGGAGGAGGCGGGGGTCCTGGAGCAGGTGGAGGTCCGGGTGGAGGAGGCGCACTGGCGGGAGCAGGAGCCGGGGGTGGGGCTGGGGGGGCGGGTGCCTGTCTCTCTCTCTCCTGCTGCTCCTGTCTGAAGAGGGAGACGGGTATGATGTGTCTGAGCTCAGATGTGATCTGCATGTGTGTGTGCGTGATGAAGTTTGTACCTCCTCTTGTGTTCTAACTCCTCGGTGCTCGGGCCGTTGGGTGGAGGTCGAGGAGGACACACACCTGCTGTACACACACACACACACACACACACACATCAACTCAACACTAAACCAATAATAATGACTGCTGGTTTAAATGATAACAACTTTTAAAAAAAACTATGTATTTAAATGAACTGAATGGGTCTATCACTGGAAAATCAAAGAGTGAAATTGACCAAAACAGGAAATAAGCAAAACCTTATCTTAGCAAGTCAAACACAATAACATATAACATGTAATAACATTAAAATAGGACTTTTGTTTTGAACACTTTACACATTTCATCTTTAAGAGTAAAAACAAAATGACACAAATATAAATGCGATGAGAAGATCTGACCTGCATCTGCCTGACCGCTCAACACGTCTAGCACATGCATCATCGCAGCAGCGAACTGTGACGCTTCCTCTTTACTGCCAAAGTTCAGACCCCACACCTGCCGCGCATCTCGCCACTGATGAAACGTAGCTGTCGCCTGGTTGTATTTTATACCTCTCACTAACAGACAATTAATGACAACCTGAAACAACATCACATGTTCTATTCAAAGATATGAATGACATCAGTCCCAAACATTTATGAATACATTATCTCTACAACTAACTAACTCAAATCAATAAAATACTTGTTCATTAAATCTACCAGCAGCCAATGAGTTTGTGGTATTGAGCATCAGACGGTGACATGATTTACAGGAAGTGAGAGAGACTGTAAGACCTGCGGTGAGGACGACGCACACACACACACACACACACACACACACGCACACAGGGGATGATAGGTATAGAGGTCATGTTTGTTAATTGGGTGATGTGGTACCTGTTGGTCAGCTTGTTGTTTACGGCCCACCACTCTGAATGTGTTGTTGGTGGTGTTCTGGAAGATATGAACCCTGCTGACGGCCTGAGGACCAGAACCGGCCGGTAACCAGCGTTTACTGCCGTCATCATACATCATGACGCTGGCCCGCGCCTGACACATGCTCTGTTCACTGCAAACACAACGAGAACATTCAGAGATTTAACATCAATCATCATGTGGGTCCGGTCTGAACTCATTCTGAGAAGCGCACAGTCACGATCTACAGACATCAAATCTGAAAGTGCTCATAAAACAGCAGTGTGTGTGTTCATGTTTGTATATCCCGGTGGGGACCTAAACCTGAATGCACACCAACACATGGGGACTCGTGTCACCGTGGGGACCAAAATTGAGGTCCTCATGGGCACAAAAGCTTATAAATTGTACAGAACAATATTTTTTTTAAATCTAAAAATGCAAAAATTGTTCTATGATCTTTAGGTTTAGGGATAGGGTTAGGGGTAGGGGATAGAATATACAGTTTGTACAGTATAAAAAAACATTACGCCTATGGACTGTCCCCACGGAGATAATAAACCAGACATGTGTGTGTGTGAGGAGGATGTGGGAAACCTCGTCCGTCCTCCTCAGCAACTCTTTCACTTGAACAATGTGACACAATCGTTTGACTTCCGCTGATATAAACTTCACTTCTGAGGGGAACATCAGGCTTCGCTTACACTTAAAAATGAGTTAAAGTCCTGATGTGCAGCATCTGTGTGAGAGGAACTGACTTCTGTACAACACTACACACTTCATCTTCCTTCTTACTCAGCAAGAAACACGCATGTTTACATGTACAAACACCACACAACCGTCTGCTTGTCTGAATGTTTCTCTATTACTGCATTCAGTGTTGTTGTCGTGTTCTTCCATGTTGTGTGTTTAAGTGTGTAAGTTTATGAAATGTGTCGCACCGTGTCTTTGTATATCTCCACATATATCAAGTGCTGATTTACAGTCAGTGTTCAGAAATAATCTATCAGTCATCTGAAGGGTTTTTCAGAAACACGGATGTTAAAAAAAGAGTTCAGATGAGGATGTGAGAGTAATAACAGACACAAAGAGGAAACACATAAACGCTGCTCAACACAGGTCTGAGATCAGCCACTCACACCACACCGCCTCAAACTTTCACCTCTGATTGGTTATAAAGGTTTGTGTAAATGATTACTTATTTTATCAGACTTTTCTATAGGAACAGGTCACATGCGGCTGCGTGCATTTCATGTCATGGTTTATTTCTGCCTCATTTATCTGTGTGTATTTCTGTCAGAAAGTGAAAAAAAACACTTCCTGTCATATAGAAACTGATGCCTGACTGTACACAGAGAGAGAGAGAGAGAGAGAGAGAGAGAGAGAGAGATGCTGCACTGGCTCGAGGTGTCAGCCGGAAGAATTCTCAGACAATTATTCACAATCATTCAACAATAAAAAAATAAAACAAAGTTGATTTCTAAAGTTATATCCAGATACTATAAGAGAAAATATAAACTCACCGGTTAAGGTCACACGACAGATAAAATACTTTTCTTTACTTTGATGTCAGTGCAGAAACTTCGCATGTTTGTATGATGAGGCGGTAAACGCAATAATAAAACTACAGGACTGAACAAACGTTTATGAGAACATCGATTTGTTTGATGATATAATGTAACGATCTGAATGAGTTTGAGATGTATTAAGACACCGTACTCATGCTCTACATGACACAAATAAACACTGTTATTATGGTTGTCGTAGATATATGATAATAAAGCAGATGATCGTGTTCACTCACCTCATTATTGATCGACATCGATTTCACGCGCTACTCTGATAAAACCATCATCCGCGTGTGTGCGTGCGAGCGCGCGCGCGAACATCCGCTGGTTGTGAATATAAAACCGTTTCCTGCTTTCTAACAGGGAAGCACAAACACAACACAAACCGACAGAAAAACACAATATTTCATGATATAAGAAATACACGAGCACTGTTTGCACGCATTAATATTGAGGAATCATGACGCTAAACAGCATCTCAATTCAAAAAGTGAATTTCCGAGTATCATCACAAACAGCCATACATTTTTTATCTACACTGACTTGTTTGATAAATGAACTGAATAAACTGAATTGTGTTTAAAGTATCTGATGTTTTTTTAGTCAATGATGCTGGAGTGAACAATAAAAAACCTTTTGTGTTTAAAGCAGTGGTCAAGGTTACACGAATCTTTCAGTCATGATATGACACGCACGCACGCACGCGCGCGCACACACACACACACACGTATATATATATATATATATATATATGAAGAGTTTGGTTCCGTTTAAAAATAATAATAATTATTATTATGTTATCGTGTTTTTATTGTATCTTTTGTTATTATGAATTAAATCAAAACAAACCAACTTTAGTTTGGTTGATATTAATTGGAATGCACAATAAAAAGTTTTTCAAAGATTTTTCAAAAACTTTAAAAACGGAGTTATCTCATATTGGATACGTGGTTTATATAAAAATGTGTAAATGCATGTGCCTCTTCAATGTTGTTCATCTTTATCTACATGTAAGCATGGCTTCTTAGGCGAAATATACTTACATTTCTGGTTCTCAACAGGGAGCCCCAGCAGGGGGCCTCAGAATGACTAATCGTTTAAAATGAGACATAACCAGCATGTAAAGACATCTTAAAATATCTAAAAACCAAGATATTTCTTATTATTTGCCATTATTATATTGAACAGATGTCAAGCTCTGAAATGATTTATTGGGTAGAAGTGGGAGGGGGGCTTTGAATATGGTTGAATACAGTGGGGGGCCTGATGCTTTTATCCAAACCACTTACGAATGAGAGCTGTTTAAATATCAGACAGACTGCTTGCACACACTGGATTAAAGCAGACGTCCTTTGACGAAGTTGCCTCAAGGCTTTGATAAACTTGACTTTTGTTCACATTGTTATTTTTGACGCACAGAATTGTTTACACTGACAAACATCAACTTCACACGTGTTCTTACTGAACTCTCTCAGTTCATGCCATTGCTGATTTCACGCTGTGCTATTTTGTTTGTCCTTCATGTCATTAGATGTTTCAATCGATGAACTGTGACTACTGTCAAATGAAGGTGAAGTAAATGCGAAGTCATATCTCAATGTCAAGAGGTGTGTTGTTGAAACGCTAGTTCTCATCATGTCACAGAGACATGAAATATTTCTGGACAGAAGGACGGACGGCTCTTTTCTGTCCAGCGGGTGTGGTTCACATTACAAACAGAGACATTTAACAGTCAAAGTCTGTGCCCTTCTTCATGTTTAAACACGCCACTGTTCAAAGAAACATGCAAAGCAGTGTGTAGCCAGCGCGTTGACTGTTTGACGTGCTTAAAGTGAGGACTCGATGTGAAAGTTTAGGATCTCACAACATTCTCTTTTCACACAAACGGTAACCACCGTCGCCGTTCAGCAGCGCCGCGCGTTCATCTGCCAGCGACTCTGAAAGGATTCATTACGGCACAAGGTTTCCATATATTATAAAATGTTCTCTGGCTGCACACGGACAGTATTTGCATACAGTTAGAGCGCGTCTGCGGATGACAGTACTCTACTGTACGGCCCCATCATAACGTCTGTTTCCTTCATCAGTGGAAAAACAACCAAACAATAACAAATGCGAAACAGTGGAAACAGGTGACTTCTTCATCCTCATGGCCTTTTTGGTTCATGACAAAATCAATCGTACTTGTATCTAAAGGCTAAAATACACTACGAGACTTTTGCTCAGATTTTCAGTCCGGACTTGTTGCAGAAAGTCTGTGCCAGTCTGCAGATTTGATCGGCTAGTGTGTTTCTATATGAAACTTTCCAAAAGTCTGCAAGCGTGTGATGTCTAGGGTAAAAAAAATCGATTCAGATTTAAAAAATCTTGTAGTATGTTCCAGCCATTAATGACATTACCTCCAGACAAAAGCACTTATCGTGTGGTGTGCGACTGTAATAAACGCTCTTCAAACATGATGATGTGAGAGACTCAACATCGACCGACCGACTGCATCCTTCAGGTGTGTTAATGTCGAACACCAAAACCGCCCCGCGCTTCGTTAAAATGCGGCGATATGTTTACGACCCAGTCAAAGAGACGCATAACTGATGGAAAGCTTTGAGTGTCGGGACAAAAGAAAAGAACATCTGTTAGGTCTACAGAAATCTATTCACCTTCCCGAGCTGCGATGTTAACCGATAGTAAACAGTAAAAGAAGCCATTTGAATTGCCTTTGTCCCAGTTTAGGTGACTTAAACCCAACAGACAATCAGCTGGAACGTGAAATAAAAGCAAAATTTTACTAGCAGTTCAGGCTGTGCGTGCTCCTGTTAGAGCGGCCGTGCCCTTCAGCCGGCAGCGGCACAAGAGCATTTGCATGGCAGGTCCAGTTAAATGAGGAGACCAGATTCTCTCTACCTGGCATGCAAACCAGCGGAGCTGCAGTTAAAGCACACGCGCACACACTCTCTCTCTCTAGAGATATGGAAATGAGCTCTGAGATTTACTCTCTAGACATTGAGCAGTACCGGTCAGTGCGAGGAGATTTCACTTTCAGCGGGACGCCGTTGATCTGGATCTTAAAGATGCCTCGCTCATTTCTGGTGAAGAGAAAACAGGCGGCGTGTGCCGGGTGGCAGTGGAGAGAATCTGACACCTGCATGACTCCAAACACAGGTACCTTCACAAACACACATTTCACATTTCAAAACACTTTCTTGTTGGTGCATCTGCACGCCTGTTTCAGGCGTCATTCTCTGAGAGTCACATAATGTTCACCCGACACGCTGTCTGATTAATGCTTCATCTAATACTCACTTTACACAGGTTATTCAAGTTATACTAACACTTTTTAGTCATTTATTTTTGAACAAAGTAAGCTCACAGGAATTCTAAACGCATTAGACGCTCAATTGATTCTCCTGGACCGAAACGAAGTCTCCTGCTTTTAAGATTGTTCTTCAAGCATCTCCTCTGGAGTTTCATAAAACATCCGAAGAGCGTCTCAGAGTTGTTTTAACTTATCAACGTCATATCTCTGAACTCTTTTCTGAGAGTAAATGATGTGAGCTCATCACTGGAAGAGAAGCATCTGAGATGAATGTATAGAGGAGACACAGCTGAGATGTTCGTCAGATCACACCTGAGGTTTTTCTCTGATTGTTGCAGAAGATGTGCAGACACACTGTGACGCTGGTCTGGAATCAGTGCCTGATGTCCCTCAGCCCATCCACAAACACACAGCTGCTGCTCTGGAGTCAGTGCGGGCCTCTCGCTCTGTCGATTATGGGATGGAGAGAGTTCAAGCTCAGCCGCTGCACGAAAGCTCCCGTCTGTCGCCTGCGTTAACAACGGCACCACAGAACAAAGTAAAACATCACATGACACGACACGACCGACCCGCTGTCAGACACGTCTCGCTTGACTTATTTCACGTTTCTCTCACTCATGTGTTGTGTGTTTTATTATGACCGCAGGTGCGTGAATCGGGTGGATCTTCAGAGTTTCTGTGTTCTGTGTGTCATAAAGTGTTTCCTTTGCAGCGCATGCTAACCCGTCACCTGAAGTGTCACAGTATGATTAAACGACACCCGTGCAGGTACTGCGGTAAAGGCTTCAACGACACCTTTGACCTGAAGAGACACATGCGAACACACACAGGTGAGAAGAATCACACGCATCTGACCTGCGTAAACTACAGACAGTGATGCTGCCTGGGCAACCTCACCCCTTTAACGCTCTCTCTCTCTCTCTCTCTCTCTCTCTCTTTCTCTCTCTCTCTCTCGCGCGCGCAGGTATCCGTCCCTACAGGTGCGAGCTGTGTGACAAAGCGTTCACGCAGCGATGCTCACTGGAGTCTCACCTGCGTAAGATCCACGGCGTGCGGCAGCAGTACGCGTACCGTCAGCGACGCTCAAAGATCTTCGTGTGTGAGGACTGCGGCTTCACCTCGAACCGACCGGACGAATATTTCCTGCACGTGAGACAGCAGCACCCGGGCAGCCCGGCGCTGCGCCGTTATTACCGCAAACACATGCTCGAGAGCCCCGCGCAGCACGGCATCAGCCCCTTCGTGCTCTACCCGCCGGCGGGGATCTACATGTGAACGCGCGCGCGAGCCCGCTGTCAGGTCTGTTGACTGTGTCCTCACGGCTGAACTGTGATGAAAGACGCAAAAGGTTCCTCTGGACAGCAGCACCGATGAAGAAGATGCGACCGGAAGTGCATGACAGTCACGCATACAGTGGTAGCGCTGTCCGCACTGGAACAAATGACTTATTAAAGATTTAATGTGTAGCTTTGAGATGATTTCAAGACACAGCACACGAGCAAAAGAGTCAAGAGTCAGAAGAACGACTGATGTAGACAAAAACAACTGCAAGCCTAGTGTCTGCTTTACTTTCAGCTTTGTGTATTATTTGTGTATTAGAATAAACCCATATTTCCTCATATGCCTTTTCTGTTGATTAACTTAGTCAAATAAATACTTTAGCAAGTTTTCTCTATTTTTATGTACTATACATCTCCTATGTAAATGTGGGTTTTAACATTCTATCAAGTTGAACATTTACATTTGACAACAGGAGGTCATTCATTTAATGCAAATGTACATTATTTATTAATCCTGTGATTCACAGATATGACAGATGATTGTGACATGTCATTGTGTTGTGTTTATAGGCAGGAATCCTCCCTATAAGCAGACTACACAAGTGTCTAGGGCCCTGCACCACCAGGGGCCCCCTTGAGCGCTGATTCAAAAACACTTTTGTAAACAAGATGCTATTTGTTTAACTTGCGCATGCAGTTTTACAGGAATCAATTGGAAATTTCCTATTTAATTACTGTGGCTTATTTAATTAACAAGGCTTCAAAACTGAGCTATTCGTCTGGAGCGGAAATAACAGCAACATGAAGCAAAAGAACAAGAAGGCATGTGTTTTATTTAGTTCTGCCAAATTATGCAATGAATTGCCTTACAAAACAATTCGCAAGGACAAATTTACATATTCAGTATTTGTCCACTGTATTTGGTTTGCACATGAAAATATGTAATATTTAGTTTGTGCAATCACATTATTGATTTGTTTTGGTATGCTTAGCTTTCTTCAGTATAAATACAGTTTTATTTATCATGCTTTATTTTGGTTAGTAAATCACCCATTTTGTTAGATAAAACACACAGCCTTTGCATGTTATAGTTGTTTTTTGACAGCTAGATGGTTCCAGAGCAACGCGTTAGGTAAATAATTACTTCAGGTCAATAAAGTTTTTTATTTAATTTAATACCTAATTGTTCGTACTGTCAGTTTAATGTTTTTTTTTTGTCTTTCAGTCATTTCTTTAACTGTGTTAATTGATTTATTACTTTTTATTTCTTTACAGTTATGTTTATATCAAATTTTAACTGTCAGTACAAGGGCCCCTCAGAAGTTTGCTTAGGGCCCCCAGACTTCTGTTTATAGGATTATATAGATTTATTTTACGGATGAAAGCTGTGACTATACAGGACAGTTTCAGCTTCACACGTGTATGAGAATGAGCTTTGTGTTTAAAAAACATCATCATTGCATTGATGCTTTTTAAGAGTCAACTTGTAAATGAAAGTTAACAGGGTACTGTCTAAAGAATAATGACCGAAAACTGTTTAATTCAATCAGTCAATCCAGGTTCTCTTTAAAGGTGAAGTACATCAAACAGAATCACATCAATGACAGTCATCTCTCATTGGGCTCTGTGTATGTGTGTGTGGTTGAATACTTTCTGTTTATTTCATTTGTGAAAACAGAAATATTACTGGACTTTGCATCTTACATTTCCATTTACTCTTTTCAACACACATTCCTTCTGAAAACATCAGAAATGTGTATTGTGACGAAATGTAAATTGAACGAATTCATGGTGACTGTGAATGACATTTTATCAATTTAAATAAAGTGTGTGTGCAGAAACAAACGGACATGTTTAAGTGTCAAATGTGAAATAAATAACTCAACTTTATTTTAAAGTTCTTCACTCAACTTACATCATTTTTATTATACAATACAATTTAATTTTCTTTTGTTTTGTACAAAATATAACACAAGCTCTGATAAATAATGGCATGATGTACGCAGTTCTGTCTCAGTGAATGTGTTTCATGCACTCAAACAGTGTTGCGTGTCTGTAATGAAGCAGAACTCTGTGTTCAGCGGTTACTCGTGTCGGGATGAAAGAGTCGATCTGTTAAATGCTGCATGTGAATCTACTGCCAGCACTTCTTCAGCACTTATCATAGAGAATAAAAACACTTCTTTATGAAGAACAGAGAGAAGTCTGTCAGCGCACAGAACATCATGAACATTTCTGCTTCTGCTGTGAATGACAAACATTAAGAGTCAAACTGAAGTTGTGCTGTGTTGCATTGAAAGGATTTCAGAACATCACATCAGATCAGTGTAGGGTGATGCTAGGAACGTCTTTCTCTTGTCCAGTGTGTGTGTGTGTGTGTGTGTGTGTGTGTGTGTGCGTGTTGTTGATGTGAAGCAGCATCAGGAGAGTTCAGTGGTACAGTGACGTGTCCACAGCATCACTTCTGTCCCCTCAGCACACACCAGCAGGTACGACTCACTCCTCACCTGAGGCTTCCTTGCCTGTCAAACACACACAAATCAGGATTGATCATTTACTTCAGCATTTTTCTTTATTCTGGGTTAAGCTCAGTGCTGAGAGGCAAAAGGTTTTCTTATCGTTTTCTCTTTATTTCAATTAGGATGTTTTTAAAGTCACCATGAAATCAAACAGGAAAATTGTCTACACTGGATGCGGAGCGATGCGAAGCGACAAGAGACAATAGAACGCATTAGAACCCATTATAATTTTACATTTTGCCCTCACCGGACGTGGCGCGGCACGACAATCCCATTAGAACAAGCCGTGTGTTGCGGCCGGTGTAGACATGGTGTTATACAGTGTTGCAGTGATTTATCCATGCACACCATTCTTTTTTCAAAATTCATTTGCACTTGTAAGCTTTAATCAAAAACATTAAGCTCCCCTTCCCCTCTCAACAACGACTCTTCACCACATGACGTCAGCAACAAAAAAGAGGCAGGACTAGACTGACCGTCCAATGGCCAGGTGTTTTAGCCCTCCCCTCCAGGCCCAATTTACAACAAAAGGCAAAATAAATCCCCGCCCTACACTTTTTTCTCATTCCAGAAGCCGTTTCACTAGGAATGCACGTCACGATAGGGAAAAGACGTCAATCGCAACTTCTGTTTCATGGTGACTTTAATATACATTTTTATTCTGTGAACAAACACACTCGGAAGAGAAATCACTTCCCAAATCTTGTTTGTGTTTCTCTGTCAAGCCAACTGCTTCATTTAGACGAATGCGCTTACTGCATGTCTCATATTATTAACAAAAAGATCTATTAACTGACCCGGTTGAAGAGCAGCAGGTGTCGATGAAGAGGTGTCACTAGCGGGTAATGACAGGCAGGGGGCGTCGCTGAGCTCTAGAAACATCAGGGTTCTGTATGAATGTCACTGACAGAGGGAACGGCTGTCTGCCGAGCGTCACACAATCTAACAAATGTTACAAACTCTTCATACTACAAGAATAGAATGAGCGTGACAAGCAGCTGGTGTGTTTTACAGCCATGAACAGAGAGATAGCGAGGGGGGCTTACATCCCACACGGGGTCCGGACAGAGGACAGGCACAGAGCGCACCGGCCGACACACACACAGCTCTGTGACTGGAGGAGAAACAAGTATTAAAGCGACTGCAGCGGTGAGAAATATCATGCACGGAAACAAAAGAAGATAGAGTGACAGGTATTCTGTGATTCCGTGTGTCAACGTGGAGCTCAGTTGGTAGAGCATTGTGTCATCATCACAATCCCAGGAAACACACACACACATGTGACAATCTCATCTCAGTAGTCTTCTCATTAAAGTTGAATCATTAAGCTCTTAAATGAAAATAAATCTGTTCACGTTCAACCATCTTCTGTGTGTAAGATCCGTTTCTGACCTTTGTCCTTGTCAGCAGTCAGTCTGTAGATTTCATCTCGTAAGCTGCTCATCTGCTGCTCGACCTCTCTGTGTCTCTGTTCAGCTGCCTGTAACCGCCTGAAGAAAATCACACAACCGTTACACAACACCGCAGTCCGGCTTCATTCATTCCACACAATCAAACTTCATTCATGTGGTGTCTCGTGTGTTTATGAAAGAGCACAGCGGTGATGACTGAGCAGGTGTGGACGTGTTTGAAGGATCATGAGACAGGTCGAGCAGGTATGAGGATCACAACACAACAAAGCAAAGCCAGTCTGATGACATCACAGACGGGGAATCTGGAGTTAAAGTGTCTTCATCATGTGATGGTTCAGATAAACCCTGAGCTGTGATGTACCTCTGCAGATCTTCAGTGTCTGTCCTGCTGCCCATCTGCTCTGTTTTGGGTTCTGGAACAGATTCTGCATCTGTCTGTTGCCACGCCTGATTCTAAAGCAGGAGATCCAGATCAATCCTAATCCAGACTGAGAACATACATGAAGAAGCTGAGGTGAGGTGAGCATCGTACCCGTTTGCCCCGCAGGTGCAGAACGTCGATGTCCATCATGATGTCAGCGCTGCGGTCCATCGCACCCGTCTCTCTGTAACACACACGCGCTGCAGATGCCGTTAGAGGTTCAAAAGAAATCAACTTTCTGATGAAGATTGGATGTGCATCTGACCTGGTGGCTGTGTAAGAGTAACCCACAAACGCCAGATGAACCCCGACAGGCGCGCGGTCCATGACATCACACAAACTCTCCTGAAACACACACAACTGTCTTTCGTATTTTAACGTGGAAACAAACTTTATGACAGTTCTTAGATGACAACTCTAGAACATCCCGAAGATTTTTCCAAGACATCAATGAGTGCGTAAGAAGAAACCTGTTTTCACGTGTACGGCTTCGCGGAAAACCGCGTTTACATGGAAGTTTGAGACTTGCCGGGCTTCTCGCGTGCAGTGACGTCACCGTCGATAGTCTGTTTAGTCATTAAAAATGCAGCGGGAAAACTGTCAGAAGCTGTATTTTTACATCTCCTCGGTACCCGCATATGCAGCAATAGTTCTTCATTTTGAGGTTTCTACATCAACTGCATGATCAGAGAGCGGACTTTTATGCGTTATTTTACTATTACTTCCGTTTGGGACTTTTACTTTTGCGCTGTCAGACATAAACAAAACTGAGAGAAAACCGGTAAAGGCAACCCAAAAAACACACTAGAACACTTTGCAACCCAAACCCGACCCGAAGGCCGCGAGTTTTTCGGGCCCCGTCGGGCTCGGGTCGGGTTAATGCTTAATGAATAGCCTCGGGTTCGGGTCGGGTTTGTAACTAAAAAAACATATAGGCTATATACAAACAAGTTTGTGTGCCGTGGCATGTGCTTGCGTGTTTGCTGCGTTGCGACCACAAAAAAAACACGAGAGAAAACACACTTTTCGCATAAACTGTTCTGCGCACATGCACCCGCTCTTGTCCTCGTTGTCACGACACAGCAGGTGATGGTAAGATGAGTGCGATAAAGCAAAATATTAGCGATGTAAAACGTATTACAGTTCCAAATGATGCAGGGAAAGCTGAAAGATGATCGTGTCATTACTGTCAAGACCGGCCCGTAGTGTCCTTCCTCAGCATCCCTGCAGCCGCAGCGAGAGGAACTTCAGTGCCGCTGGACTAACTTTTAATCAGAGGAGGACGGCGCTTAAACCAACACTTCCAGAGGGTTCAAAAATGATTTTTGACTTTCACACCTGTTCACCCACAGCAAAGTTTCGTTATTGGTAAGTCTGTGCTATTTCTTATTTTTTCTTGTGTTCACTGCTGAGGGGGCCGCCGTGCCTTGATGAAACTGTGTTTGCCTACATGTAGCTATTTGTTTAATTATCATCGCAAGCAATTATAAAATGCAGCACATTTCAACAAAGCTTGCTGTTAAACGCACTTCGGGTTCGGGCTTAAAATGTAACTGTAATGGTCGGGTCGGGTTAAACAATCTCGGGTACGGGCCAGGTTGTGCAGACCTCTAGTTTAACGTTACATGCGGCGCAAAATCGGAGGAATGGGCAAAAAACGACCTCTGCCGAGCGGGTTTGGCTTACGCCGTTCATGAGCTTTCCCTGATAAAAGAAACCCGTTTCACGCGTTCACATGACCTTACTTGTTATCAGCTTATTAAGAATAATCGGAGTAAGACTGTGCATGTAAACGCACTCATTGAGATTGAATGGAGAGCAAACAGAAACTCATGTGCGTCTCAGATATTTCTCCTGAAATGTCTCTGTCATTAGAGTTTGAGAAGAGACTCGGTTGATCTGAGAGACGATGGTTTGGTTTGGTTTGTTCAGGTACCGTTTCACTGAGACAGTCATCCAGAACATCAAAGTTAGACGTGTCTGTGTCGTTGGAGACGTCTGGATGATACGGCGCAGGGAGCAGATGAAGAGAAGTCCAGTCCAGACCGCTGAAGAAGGGATGTTTGTGAAAGTCTCCAGATCCTCGTGAACCCAATCTCTCAGTGCGATCACAGATCAGAGCCGTGATGAGCGAGCACGCATCAGACGAGACCTCTGAACTCACTGCGGGACATTCAAAAGAATCCTGAAATGAGCACAAAAATCACATCAGAGGCACGTCTCTCCTTCAGAGACTTCATGTGTGCTCCAAAAACATTTCATGCTTGAAAATAACAGTGCGCACACGCACTCCATGTTTTATGGGGACATTCCATAGACGCAATGGTTTTTATACTGTACAAACTGTATCTCATATTCCCTCCCCCTAACCCTAACAATCACACACAACTGTCTGCTCTTTTACATTTACACAAAAGTTCATTCTGTATGATTTATAAGCTTGTTTCCTCATGGGGACCAAACAATGTCCCCACAAGGACAAGGGTTTTGGATATTGCCATCTTTGTGGGGACATTTTGTCCCCATACCGTAGGGTTTACCCTTCCCCCACACACGCGCACACACACACACACGCTCGTCACTGCTGATGTGTAAATCTTTTGTTTCTGTACTTCTTTATTCACTGTGGAGGAAGTTTGTCAAGTTTCAGTAAATGTTTTTGATGAACTCCTATCACAGGTCAACATGATTCTGATGATTTGAGTCTGTGTCGTGTGTGTCAGCAGTGACGACCTTTCTAGCAGAATCAGGCTGTCAAAACTACTCACAGCACCCAACACACTTGAACCAAAGACAGACCCGAGCATCTCTGATGGTGTTTTACCTGGTAGTGGATTATTTTAGCATAGGTCTCAGAAATGGACTCAGCGTAAAAGGGTGTCGTTCCGAAAAGCATCTCGTATGCACAGACGCCCAGAGCCCACCAGTCACACTCCACACCGTACCCTCCTCCACCCTCCACCGCCCGCAGGATCTCCGGCGACAGATAATCTGGAGTGCCCACAGCCAGCGAGGAGTGAATCTGTGTAGAAAACGTCCCGTCACTCATGAATATTTCATCAGGACGTTTATGATCAACGTGCGAAAGCCACGAAGGTCAATATGAGCTCACCAGCCCATCATCATCCAGATGAAGACACGAGCCAAAATCACCCAACCTCACGTGACCGTCTGCAGTCAGCAGGATGTTATCCGGTTTAACGTCTCTAGAGAAGAACACACACATTACAGCGCTCACTGGAGACATGTGATGACATACACGCGAGCGGTGACAGCGTCACATACCTGTGCACATAACCCAGTCTGTGGACGGAGTCGATGGCCGTCACCATCTCAGCCAAATAGAACTGAGCCATGTCTTCTGGGATACCATCTCCAAACTTACTGAGTAACGTCAGCAGATCTCCACCAACATAATAATCCATCACCAGATACTTCACAACACACAACACAACACAACACACATGATACTGGACGCTTCTCCTGTTACATGAGGTCTAATTCAACTGTGATGTAACTCTGTCACGAGTTCATAAAGCACAGATTCATAACAGCGTTCAATGAGATTTCTGTGGAGAAACACAATCACACACGTACCAGATAATTGTCATCCTGAAAGGCGTAATGCAGTTGTGTGATCCAGCATCGATCTCCTCTGAGCAGAACCTCTCTCTCCTCCTGATAACACGCCGTCTGAACACACAACAGTGAATAATGACATCATCACATGACACAAGTGTGTCTCTGAAGAACAGAAGCAGGTTTTACCTCTCCACGCTTCAGCATGTCCCACTTGTTCATGATTTTCAGCGCGTACACCTGCTGAGTGCTGCGCATGCGAGCCAAAGCCACCTGAATCAGACACAACACCACAACACAACACATGCACAACAACACAAACACATCACGAACATCACAAACACAACACAAACACCATAACATCACAACACAAACACAACAACACAAACAGAAACACAACACAAACACAACACAAACACAAAAAAAAAAAACACATCACAACACAAACACAAAACAAAAAAAACACATCACAACACGAACACCCCAACATCACAACCACAACACAAACAGAAACACAACACAACACAAACACACAAAAAAACACAATGT
>NC_079911.1:20558089-20585589 GCF_024868665.1 Triplophysa rosa | reverse complement strand
AAGTGAAAAGCTAAGGCCCTTTCCAGTCGTATGGCAAACCTATCTAATCTACTGCCTATTAGACGTCACTCTGAGAATGACGGGGGTAAAAAACAAAAAACAGTTACTATGAAATTAGCACTTTTGAACATCCGTTCACTAAAAAACAAATCCTTTTTGGTTAATGACCTCATCACCAGTTACAACCTGGACTTCATGTTTGTAAATGAAACTTGGTTAGATGATAGCTGTAGTGCTACAATCCTCAATGAATCTGCCCCCCCAAACTTGACTTTGATAAATGTCTGCAGAGCTATTAGAGGAGGTGGAGGAATAGTTGCTCGATTTAAAGATCTCTTTCAATGCAAGCAAGTGTCAATTGGTGACTACCTGTCCTGTGAATACTTGAGTATTGCTTTAAAAGGTGCACCACGCATTCTGTTTACAATTATTTACAGACCTCCCAAATATCCCCAGTCTTTGTTGATGACTTTTCACAACTGCTATCAGCTATCTCCTCAGAATCTGACTGCTTTGTTATTGCTGGAGATTTTAATATTCATGTAGACAAGACAGAAAACAACACTGCAAATGAACTCTTAAATGTTTCAACACTTTTGATCTGATCCAGCATGGGCACGTCCCACACACAATCATCTGGATCTAAACATTTCATCCACTATTATTAGAGATGTGGCGCTGTCTGATCATTTCTGTATTCTCTTTGATATATCAATCAGTCCTGCCACTGAAGATAGACCCGTCTCTGTAAAAAAGAGATTCATAAATGAGAACACTAGTGAGCTATTTATGAATGCTATGTTTTTGTCATCAAATATATCTGCAGACTCTATGGATGTTCTCCTCGATAGCTTTAATGCAAAAGTAAAAAATGCTATGGATGCCATTGCTCCAGTAAAGGTCGAGGCGAAAACTGGCAGGCGTAAAGCACCCTGGAGAAACACACCAGCAGTACAAAGCATGAAAAGAACTTGCAGAAAAGCCGAGCGCATGTGGCGAAAAACAAAGCTTGAAGTTCACTATGACATCTATAAAGACAGTCTGCGTGCCTTCAATGTTGACTTAGGCAAAGCTAGACAGAACTTTTTCTCTAACATTATAAACTGCAACAAATAACACTCGCACTCTTTTTGCAACTGTAGAGAGACTAACAACATCCACCCCCCTCCCCGAGTCAAGTTCCCAGGGAAATGCTGTCTGAGGACAAATGCAATGGGTTTGCAACTTGTTTCCTTGAGAAGATCAATAATATCAGAATGGAAATCAGCAAAGCTCCATGCGGCAGTCAGGTCAGTCTGACTTCAGTACAACAACATCAGAAATTAGTAACTCTGTCTGAATTTCAGACAATTGATCACAAAACCTCGGAGGAAACGGTACAGCATCTTAAAGCGTCAACTTGCAGCCTTGACACACTTCCCACATCCTTTTTCAAAAGTGCGTTTAACTGTTTGGAAGCAGATCTCCTAAAAATAGTAAATACCTCACTGCTCTCAGGAACTGTCCCAGAGTCCCTAAAAACTGCAGTTGTCAAACCTCTAGTAAAAAAGAGCAATCTAGACCAAACCTTACTGTCTAACTACTACAGACCAATATCAAATCTTCCCTTTATAGGCAAGATCATTGAAAAGGTTGTCTTCAATCAGCTGACCAAATTCTTGAACTCAAATGGCTACCTGGACAATTATCAGTCTGGTTTCCGTCAGCATCACAGCACAGAGACAGTGCTCAGAGCTGGGAAACTGGGTAGGGCTTTCTGGGTCGGTACTTAAATGGTTCAGGTCATACCTTAAAGGCAGAGGTTACTATGTGAAATAGGGGTGTAACAGTTCAAATTACTCACGGTTCGGTTTGTGTCACGGTTTTAGGGTCACGGGTTCGGTTCGGTTTGTGCTATGTTCAGGGAAAAGGGACTACTGACAAATAAAAATAAGAACAAATAATCAAGTTACAAGTAACAGCACTGTGATACGTTCACAAGAGTCATGAAGGAAGAGGTCGGGGTCGGGTTGACTACTGCTGGAAGTACTCTTTATTTTCACACTTCTCTCCATAAGACGTCGCGCCACACGCGCTTTAAACATAAACACAAACTAACAAGCAGTCTCCCTACTTGAAGATTCTCGTACTCCTCTCGGCTTCAGTAGCTCCAGCAGTAGTCGCGTGGGTCTCTCTCTCTCCCCGGCTTCTGCTTCCACGCTGGCTTTATACTTCCCCTCGCCAATTACTAGAATGGAACACAGGAGTTTGTCATTTGCACTCGCCCCATTTACTCACCGCTCGTCTCCCAGCTCTTTCTCCCGCTGCAGACCTCGCTGAACCACGCCCCCCTTGCCACAAGCACCAATAAAACAACAGAGCAAAGCAGAAAATAAAATAAGATACTGTACATACGTATACCTTTTAAGGTAGAAATGGATTAAAGTAATCAAATAAAACATAACATTGCATATGTAGAAATGAAATAAAGATGAATCATAATTGAAGTTACATAAGCTATTGAGTCACAAGCAGTGAGTGATTTCCTTGACTTTGAACAGACAGCAGGAATATGCTGCTGTCGCTTTAAGAGGAATGAAACCCATCCAGTACACTGATACTGTATTTCGTCTGTTTCGTCCGTTCACTTAAGACATAACTACTATGTTTGTTAAGATACTGGACAAGAGGGGCATGTTGACCTACTTCATGTGTGAATTTGTCCGTTTAAGCGCTTCAAAGACAACTCAATATTTGCGCCATGTCTGAGACGTTCCTTGCGCGCGCTTCGGGTCTTCTCACAGCGAGTTTTCTTCTGCATCATCTTGCACTTAAATGTTTAAATTGACAAGGCTTGAATGAGTGTCGTTTAAACAGCAACATGTGCTGTTCAGGTCTCGGCCCGGTTGCATAAAGCACCTTAAGTTTTTCCCTTAAGTATGACACTTAAGGGGTGATTTTCCTTTATCAAAGACAATAGGAGAAACTTATAAGTAAAACTTAGGTATACTTAAGGACACACTTAAGGGAAAATTACACTTAAGGTGCTTTATGCAACCGGGCCCTCACCTGCACTCGCGCTCACAACACCCGGGTGATGAAAGCATAAATGACTGGTCATATTACAGCATACGTCAATCCTATTGAAATTTCTCTACGTTATTTGATTTGTTGTAGGTATTAAATGTGTATCCATCGACAAACATACATTAGCTGAACTTTGTCAGTCTGTTTTACGCATTATAATTTCTAATGAACCATATTATAAATGCGTCGGCTGAACCGTTGGTGGAGAACCGTGCGGTTCAATTTTTACAGAGAACTGTTACACCCCTAACATAGGCAACCATAAATCTGACTGGACACCCGTGACTTGTGGTGTTCCACAGGGCTCAATTCTCGCTCCGCTCCTCTTCAATCTGTATATGCTCCCACTTGGCCAAATAATGAAAAAGTACCAAATTTAGGGCTGTGCAATTAATCGAGAATTAATCGTAATCATCAATTTTGGCCTTCAACAATTACAAAAACAAAATAATCGAGGTAAAACGATTATTGTGCCACATTCCATTTTGCAAGGATCCTCTCTTTTCTTGTGGTATAAATCCACAGCGCACCCCCTTCTTTTACAGTGGTTCAGCTGTGCTATTTCTTTACATTTATTTTTCAGTTGAATTCACAGTTTAAAAGCAAAATTATTTATTTTCTATGTCGTTTTAAAAGTTAATGAGTAATCGTGTTAAATAATCGGGATCTCAATATTGGCCAAAATAATCATGATTATGTTTTTTGTCATAATCGAGCAGCCCTAACCAAATTGCCCCCCACAGCTATGCAGATGACACTCAGATCTACCTAACCCTCTCACCCAATGACTACAGGCCTATTGACTCTCTCTGCCAGTGCATTGATGAAATTAACAGCTGGATGTGTCAAAACTTCCTTCAGTTAAAGAAAGACAAAACTGAAGTCATTGTATTTGGTAACAAGGATGAAAATTTTGGTGTCATTTTAGAGTCTGACCTTAGTTTCTCAGCAGTCATGTCAAAGCAATAAGCAAATCAGCGTACTTCCATCTCAGAAGCATAGCCAGAATCAGATGTTTTGCCTCAAACCAAGATTTAGAGAAACTAGTTGATGCTTTCATCACCAGCAGGGTGGATTACTGTAATGGACTCCTTACAGGGCTTCCCAAGAAGACCATCAGACAGCTGCAGCTCTACAGAACACTGACCAGAACCAAACAATCTGAGCTCATCACTCCAATCCTCGGGTCTCTACACTGGTTACCAGTTACTTTTATAATCAACTTCAAAGTATTATTAACTGTCTATAAATCACTCAATGGTCTAGGACCTAAATACATTTCATTATGCTTATTGAATGTAAACCAAACAGACTTCTCAGATCATTAGGATCAAGTCAGTTAGAGATAACAAGGGGTCACTCCAAACAAGGCGAGTCAGCGTTTAGCCATCGCGCCACCCGTAGCTGGAATCTGCTTCCAGATGACATCAGACGTTCACCAACAGTAGAATCCAGATTAAAACACACTTGTTTAGCTGTGCATTCACAACCTGAGCACTGTACTGTTTACATCAACTGCACTTCTATTTCTCATTTCTTTTTCTTTTGTTCTTATTCTTTTATATACACACTCACATTTTTAATCAATTTTATTGCTGTTTTGTTGTTTCTTAAAATCTAAAGATCTTGTTATCTTAAAAATCTGTATTTGTGATCTTAAATCATTTGCATTTTAAAGATACGTCTTATTTCTCTTTGTCAATCATTTTATGTAAAGCACTTTGATGCACTTGTGTATGAAATTTGCTATAAATAAACTTGCCTTACCTACTTGACTAATGTTATCAAATGAGACTTTATTGTTACCATAACAATCGCCCAACACAACAAGAGCAATGACACGTTGTTTACAATATTTACAAATGTTCATTGAGAAACTTCTCAAAATAATAAAGTGATACAATGAAACACAACCATATCTCTCCACAACTAACACAAGTCAAATTTAACCAAACAACTCTTCTCCAATAACGTTCAAACAATTTACTGCACACAATCAATCTTAGCACGAAACAACATTTAAATAAAATTGTCAAACGATTGCAGTTCACTCACTCTGCTTTGATCAGATTCATCCACAATATCCCCAGTGTTTCATTTGCAGCTTCATATAATCTCAATGGACATAAATGATCGTTTAGAAAGTTTGCAAATCATTTCTCATCGGCTGCAGTTTTGTGAAGATAAAAGATGTGCTCGAGTTCACGCGCCGCTGCGCAGACCGAACGGAGTATGACGTCACCGTATCGCGAGACTTTATCTTTTTGTCAGATTGTCAAACGTAAGTGCACTTTAAAAAAATGTGATTAGAAATATATATTTGATATATTATTTCTGTATTATTAGATTTTTTTGCATTTTTTAAAAGGGTTTATTAAGCTTAAACAACAACTAAAAATAGTAAAGTCTGAATAAACACTGTCTTCGCAAAATAATATCAAGCTGTTTATTTGTTTATCTGTATTTTAGTATTTTTTTTCATAATATTTGTTTATATTTTCCTCATAGAGTTTGTGGCTTTGATAGAGCAGTTTCTTTATGATACAGATCAAACTTGGCCTTTTTCTCAATAAAAGTCAATAAAAGATTTGGGTAACTTCTCGTCTTCCCACATATTGTATGAAAAATATTTAATCTTTAAATCTTTTACCAGCTCTCTGAATTATTTTACATGTTTTTTTACATCGAGTCTGGGTGGATGTTTGTTATTTGTATGAACACAAGGAGGCAGCAAAGCACAAAATATGAAAGTTATGCTTTGATATTGAAATGTTAGTTTGTATTCGCTGTTATGACAGATTGTGGACCTGATGAAAAACAAAACAGTTTAGTATTTCACTAATAGCTAAAGTAAGCAGTGAAACAGCAGCACTTTATTGCTTCATGTAGACTAAACATCTGCAGGCCGATGTTTCCACTGACTTAAATTTCACATTCTCTTGTGATTTATTCATCTGAGGCTTGAGTCGGGTTTCATCTGTTCATTATTTGTGTTGTAGAGGATTATTGTAATGAGTGCAGCTGTCAATCATATGACAGACTCCTCCTCCTGCTGTACTGGGAGAGGGGCAGAGAGAGACTGACTGGGTGGGATGAGGATTAACTGTCTGAAGTGAGTGACCCCAGAAACTCCCTTTGTATGTGTCTCTCTCTCTGGTTGTCTGGCAGAACTCCCAGACTGTGGTATGAAGCTGTCAAAGTCAACCAGCAACAAACAACACCAACTCACTCCTGTTGAGAAGAAACACAGAAGAGAGACAACACTGGAGATGTGATGTTGGGCCGAGAGATGTTGAGTTTAGGGCGTGTGGTGTTGGGCTGTAGAGATGTTGGGTTTAGGGTGTGTGGTGTTGGGCTGTAGAGATGTTGGGTTTAGGGCGTGTGGTGTTGGGCTGGAGAGATGTTGGGTTTAGGGTGTGTGGTGTTGGGCTGGAGAGATGTTGGGTTTAGGGTGTGTGGTGTTGGGCTGGAGAGATGTTGGGTTTAGGGTGTGTGGTGTTGGGCTGGAGAGATGTTGGGTTTAGGGTGTGTGGTGTTGGGCTGGAGAGATGTTGGGTTTAGGGTGTGTGGTGTTGGGCTGGAGAGATGTTGGGTTTAGGGTGTGTGGTGTTGGGCTGGAGAGATGTTGGGTTTAGGGTGTGTGGTGTTGGGCTGGAGAGATGTTGGGTTTAGGGTGTGTGGTGTTGGGCTGGAGAGATGTTGGGTTTAGGGTGTGTGGTGTTGGGCTGGAGAGATGTTGGGTTTAGGGTGTGTGGTGTTGGGCTGGAGAGATGTTGGGTTTAGGGTGTGTGGTGTTGGGCTGGAGAGATGTTGGGTTTAGGGTGTGTGGTGTTGGGCTGGAGAGATGTTGGGTTTAGGGTGTGTGGTGTTGGGCTGGAGAGATGTTGGGTTTAGGGTGTGTGGTGTTGGGCTGGAGAGATGTTGGGTTTAGGGTGTGTGGTGTTGGGCTGGAGAGATGTTGGGTTTAGGGTGTGTGGTGTTGGGCTGGAGAGATGTTGGGTTTAGGGTGTGTGGTGTTGGGCTGGAGAGATGTTGGGTTTAGGGTGTGTGGTGTTGGGCTGGAGAGATGTTGGGTTTAGGGTGTGTGGTGTTGGGCTGGAGAGATGTTGGGTTTAGGGTGTGTGGTGTTGGGCTGGAGAGATGTTGGGTTTAGGGTGTGTGGTGTTGGGCTGGAGAGATGTTGGGTTTAGGGTGTGTGGTGTTGGGCTGGAGAGATGTTGGGTTTAGGGTGTGTGGTGTTGGGCTGGAGAGATGTTGGGTTTAGGGTGTGTGGTGTTGGGCTGGAGAGATGTTGGGTTTAGGGTGTGTGGTGTTGGGCTGGAGAGATGTTGGGTTTAGGGCGTGTGGTGTTGGGCTGGAGAGATGTTGGGTTTAGGGCGTGTGGTGTTGGGCTGGAGAGATGTTGGGTTTAGGGCGTGTGGTGTTGGGCTGGAGAGATGTTGGGTTTAGGGTGTGTGGTGTTGGGCTGGAGAGATGTTGGGTTTAGGGTGTGTGGTGTTGGGCTGGAGAGATGTTGGGTTTAGGGTGTGTGGTGTTGGGCTGGAGAGATGTTGGGTTTAGGGCGTGTGGTGTTGGGCTGGAGAGATGTTGGGTTTAGGGCGTGTGGTGTTGGGCTGGAGAGATGTTGGGTTTAGGGCGTGTGGTGTTGGGCTGGAGAGATGTTGGGTTTAGGGTGTGTGGTGTTGGGCTGGAGAGATGTTGGGTTTAGGGTGTGTGGTGTTGGGCTGGAGAGATGTTGGGTTTAGGGTGTGTGGTGTTGGGCTGGAGAGATGTTGGGTGTGTGATGTTCGACTGGGATGTCTGTAAAATCTCATCAGAATGTCCGTGTTGTGAGCAGAAATAGGTCAGTTCTGCAGTTTCTCTCTTTTTGTTTGGCTGCTCTCGTCTGCTCTAATGGAAGCCAGATGTGCTGTAGGATCCATTAATACGTCTCTTTCTCTTTTCATTTCTTCGTCTTCCTCTCTCACAGGAAATGCTCCGGGTTTTTGGCCCTGTAGGGAACATGCCTGTGTAACCACCTCCAGATGGAAACACACGCACACAGGCAGCTTTTTCTTTCTTTCTTTGGTTGTGTGAGGTTGGTGTGTGCTCTTTGTCTCTCTGGACTGTTGTTCAGTTGTGTCCACTGATCCCTGATCTCATTTCTCATCTTTTCTCTTTACAGCCGCTGGTCAGCACTGCTCTATATAGGTAGATCAACAAAATTATATTAGACACAAGAGCTTGCCAAACTCAGCATGATGAAGCTAGTCAGATCGGTCGGATCAGAATGAGCACTGAACACACAGCACTATAAAAATGATCACACTGGAAAGTTTCTTCATGTTTTTCAAATGAGAAACTAGTATTTCGTCTTATTTGAAAATTTTCTTATTGAGTTTTTGTACATGTACAGAATGAAGTTCAGTTCACACAGCCTGCCTTAGTGCTGGAAAGTGAAAGAGCTAAAGAGACTAAACTCTTGAATTCCTCCAGTAGTTTGTTGATGGAGCACACGGCTGTCAGGATCTCGTGTATGGGCTCTTTAAATACTTTCACATGAAGAGACGGGGAGAGAGAGTGCTGCTCCAGCTGGACTTCATTACTCTCTCTCTCTCTGTGTGTGTGTGTTTATGTGAATGTGCATTCCTGCAGTCAGACTGGAAACACAGAAGCGTTCACAGAAATGTCTAGCGACTCCACAGCAGTTCAACTTTAACACAATAAACACTGACGCTTATTCAACTCAACATTTCTGCCACTTACGCTGTGTTACCTGAAGATTTCTACATTCAAACACATGAGGAAATCATAAAAGAATATCTATGAGAAGATCTCAGAAATCTCTACATTCATAATACTACTGATCATCTTTACCGACAAACATGAGGTCACTGTATAATGAAAATACTTTGATCATTTACTCATTCTTATATTCATCCAAATCAGGATGTAGTGAAATCACACAGTTTCTCTGTTCTGAAAACAGTAAAAGCAGACAGTGATCAGGAGCTTTAAGTATTAATATAATATAATATATAATATTGTTTCTTCTACAGAAACTCAAATGCGATCTTTAAACGCATTTTTGTAAGTTCAGATGATCAGGATGATTAAATGATGACAGGATCTTCAGAATTTAATGTCTTCAGTAATATCTCTTCTGCTAATAACTTTGACTTTTATACACGAATATAAACTTTATTTGGTGCTGCGCCTGCTTGTGAACATGAAACACACAATATTCACAAACAAAGAACAGAGCAGAGGTTTACAGCTCTTGATCCTCAGAGTATCAGATCTTTATTTACAGATTACATTCATAAAGACAATCAGCCATCATGAGACATCATCATAAACACGTGTGTGCGTGTGTCTGATGTCATGTCAAGTTAAAATAGTTTTAAAAGTCATGTTACATTCATAATAAAGTCCTGATGTGTTCTCATATAGTTAGTAAAATAAATAAATAAAGGAATAATCATTTAAGTTCTTTGTGTGTGTGTGTGTACTGGTATGCATCACTGTGTGAGGAAAAAATGTCCCCACAAAGATAGTAATACCAGTAGATTTTGACCTTGTGGGGATAGAAGGACCTTGTCCCCATGAGGGAAAACAGCTTATAAATCCTACAAAATGATATTTATTGAAAATTAAAAACTGCAGAAAGGTTTGTGTGATTATTAGGTTTAGGTGTTGGGTTAGGGGATAGAATATATCATAAGCCTGATATATCAATGGATCAATGGAATGTCCCCATAAAACACAGAAACCCGTGTGTGTGTGTTAGGGTTAGGGAAAATTCTGAATGAAGTTCATGAAATGGGACTGATTTTAAACAAGGCCCGCCCCAGATGAAATGACAGGAGCAGGAATGAACTGAACAGAAGAAGAACGGAGAATGTAGTGTTTCAGATAATCTATTAAATATAATGAAATGGATCTGCATAACACAAGTGACAACTCGTCTCACACGGTGGTCATGACTTTGAGAGATCCAGTTCGGAATCGCAGGATCTTTTTTTTGAGCGCATGAGACGCTTTGATCTTGACGAAGGCTTTGGGCTGCGGTGAGGTTCCGGCGGGTGGAGAGGGCGGTGCCAGCTGCGGGGGGAGCTGCTGTGGCCACACCAACCCCCCGCTCTCATCAGAGTCACTGGAGAGAGAGCTGGACCCCGGCGACTCCGCCTCGCTCAGACTGGACTCAGACTCTCCCGCGACGGGGTCCGGCAGGCACAGAGGGGCGCGCTGAGGGTATTCGGCACGGAGGTGAGGCTGATGATGGTGCTGCGACGGCTGGCTGTAAACGCAGGGAGGAGGGGCGGGTCTAGGTTTGCGGGAGCGCCTGATTGGTTGTTCGGGAGGAGGCTCGGCTTCATCCTGACTCAGCTCCAGCGTGGAGCGCCATCGGCGGTGACCGGAGGCTCCTGGCGGGCGGCGTGTTTTGGGCTGAACGCTTCGGCTGGCGTCCCGCTCCACCGTGTTATATTTGCGCTCTGAGACTCGCTGGCCCAGTAAACTGTTCTCTGATTGGGCGCGACAGGCTTTTCGGCCCGGCTTCTTCGACGTGACCTTTTCTTCTGTGAAGCGACACTTCTTCTGGGCGGCTCTGGTCTTCGCCGGGACCCTCTCAGGGGAGTACGTGCCGCGGGCGGGTTTTGGGGTGACGTGCGCCCGCTGGGGCGTGGCTCTGGTTTGAGCGTGACAGGGCTGTGCTGGGATATACTGACCGTTCACCAGCTGCTCATCAGAGGAGGCCGAGCGGGGCGGCGGGTAACCCTGGAAATGTTGCGGCGATTCGGTTTCGCTGCTGCTGGGGTCCAAAGCGGCACACGGAAAATCCAGCGAGGTAGAGCGAATCCCAGCAAGGGCGGGTTTGGGGTAACGGACGTGCTGCTCGTCGTCCAGACCGCGACGGCTCCACGCGTGTCTCTCTGGACTGGGCGAGGACTTGGACCGCTCAGGGCTGTAGGGTGACTCTTTATAAGCCTGTCGGACCACCCCTCTGGTCTCAGGTCCCAGGCTGGTCCGAGGTTTATTAGGTCTGAGAGAAAGAGAGCGGCGCTGGATCAGACTGAGGATGAACGTCTCCACGCGCTGAGCCTTTCTGTAGTCCTCTGCTGTGGGGTCTTCGTCTGCGGACCGCCAGGACCATAGCTCATCTTCCCCGAGGCCCTCTGTGATGCCCTCCAGCGGGGGGTGGGGTGCAGAGAGAGAGCGAGGGACCACTGCTCGCATCCCACTGTTCCCATCACGATCAACAGCAAACACATCACCTACAAACAGAGACAAACACACACAGCTCAACATCTGAAATAATACCACACACAACCACATCATCAACATGAATAACAGTGCGTGTGTTTACTTCACTCATCAATTCTGACGGTTTTATAATCATACATTGATTAGATACATTGGTGTGTGTGTGTTTGTGTGATTGTGTGTGTAGTGATGCATACTAACCAGAACACCACACAAACTTAAAAAACATAAGCACTCATGAATTTCTGTGTGCGTGTGTGTCTGTCTGTGCGTGTGTGCGCGTGTGTCTGTGTGTGTGTGCATGTGGGAAGGGTAAACCCTACGGTATGGGGACAAAATGTCCCCACAAAGATGGCAATATCCAAAACCCTTGTCCTTGTGGGGACATTTTTTGGTCCCCATGAGGAAACAAGCTTATAAATCATACAGAATGAACTTTAGTGTAAATGTAAAAGAGCAGACAGTTGTGTGTGATTGTTAGGGTTAGGGGTAGGGAATATGATATACAGTTTGTACAGTATAAAAACCATTGCGTCTATGGAATGTCCCAATAAAACATGGAAACCCAACATGTGTGCGTGTTTGTGTGTGTGCACGTGTGTGTGTGTGTCTGCCTGTGTGTGTGTGTGTGTGTGTGTGTGTGTGTGTGTGTGTGTGTGTGTGTGCGTGTGTGTTCTCTAACACAGAGGGTCTTTCTCTCAGCGTCTCATGACTACACTGAAGACTCTGTGTGATTTCTGAAGTCTCTAATTTAACCATTTCACATTTAACCAACCAGAAAAGAAAAACAGTTCTGAATTTTGAGCCGTCCATTGCAGACGGTGAGCCAAATCCACTTGATCTTCATTTCTCATCACAGATTATATCTGTGTGCTGAATGAACTTCCATCTGTGTGAATTTAACATATTTATTCATGTTCAACTATGTGTGAAAGTATATATATAGAGAGAGAGAGAGAGAGAGAGAGAGAGAGAGAGAGGTGGAGTAGTGATCCACTCACCAGCAGATTTGGGTCTCTCTGTGAGGTGGACACTGTGAGCGGACCACTGAGAGATCTCACTGAGACCAGACGAGTCCAACACACTGACTGAAGACTGAGCTTCAATCTGTTCACACAAACCTGACACACACACACACACACACAGTCAGACAGGAAGAGAGAATGTGATAATGACAAGCTAACTGTACATTGTTCTACTTATGAAACAACAGAGAAACAAACTGATAAATTCAATTAATTCAATTGAATACTGGATTCTGATTGGCTGGAAGCTGTCCAGTAAAACTGTTTAATGTTTTTTCCCGTCTCATTTTCCCGTCCTGCACCATGTTGTTTAAATAGCAAATGCATTTGCGCCCATGGACGTGCTGGTCTAAAAAAGAGGTGTGTTGTTGGCGCGCTGCTATTTTGAGGAACTGAAAATAAACTGCGCCGTAGACCAACTCAAACCTGGTCTAAAGTCTAAAGTCAACAGCGCAATAAGTTTTGTTATCTAAAGAGCGCGTTAGTAGAAAATGCGCCTCTGGGCGGGTCCACAACGCGCGTTCACTTTGCTTATTACACAGAGGGAAGCGCAGCAGCACACAAACATGGTTAAATATGAAACAATAAAACATTAAAATGTAAAAGATTATTATTGTGTATAGATATATAAAAAATTTGGCTTGTCCTGTAGATGGTCTGCTCGCGCGCTTTAACCTTGCACCCCGTCTTTGCTCTTGCAAATTCCGCCGTGTAAATAGTGAATCCGCCATGAGCGCATCTAGCTCTTAAAGGGAATGGGAGATGAGCCCAAAACACACCCATGACTCATCATGAGAATAGGGACAACCCTTTTAGACCATGCGTCCGGGTGTGCGACCGTTTTCCAGTCGTTAAAGTAGCAAAAGTGGATTTTAGACCATGCGCGTATGGCCCTGAAGGTATGTGCAGTACCCGAGGAATGCTGAGGGTCTCCAGCGTCTGTAGGGGGCTCCACTGAGCTGCTGTCTGTATCCACCCTCAACTCTCCAACCTGATGCTGTAGAATGTTCATCAGACTCCAGGAGGTGTCCTGATAACACACACACACATTAAACCCCATTCTGTGATCTTACGTGATGCAACTGTTAAATATGAGCACAGTATTTAAAGAGATTGTTGCTAGGTAACAGCAATGACACTCATAGATTCATTGATATATTGAGAACATTAAATCAATCATTAGAGTCCATTGCTGACAGTAAACTCAAGACACCATGACGCTGATGAATGTATCTCAGTGTGTGGAGTGAATCTGGTTCTTCACACTGAATTTGTCCACAATACTCTAACACACTCTGCTGCTGCTGGATGATTAAAACATACTACACGACAGAAAACAACAACACAACACACAGTAGTGAACACACTTCACTGTCAAATCAACACCATCCATTCATTTATATACAGAGTGATGCTCGTGTTCACTCAAGATCATGATGTTGTGTGTGTGTGTGTGTGCGTGCGTGCGTGCGTTTGTTTGGTATGGGGGTTGCTGATGGTTCCTGGGCCCCCTAAATAAGATCATCCACTGAGCTTGTTAGTTTAACCTGACACACACACACACACACACACGCACACGCGCACACGCACACGCACACGCACGCACGCACGCACACACACACACGCACACACACACACACACACACACACACACACAGGCTTTGGTTGACTATCCCCGTGGGGACAGTCCATAGGCGTAATGTTTTTATACTGTACAAACTGTATATTCTATCCCCTATCCCTAACCCTATCCCTAAACCTAAAGATCATAGAACACTTTTTGCATTTTTAGATTTGTAAAAAATATTGTTCTGTACAATTTATAAGCTTTTGTGCCCATGAGGACCTCAATTTTGGTCCCCACAGTGACACGAGTCCCCATGTGTTGGTGTGTATTCAGGTTTAGGTCCCCACCGGGATATACAAACATGAACACACACACACACACGCACACACACGCGCATGTTGGGTTTCCATGTTTTATGGGGACATTCCATAGACGCAATGGTTTTTATACTGTACAAACTGTGTATCATATTCCCTCCCCCTAACCCTAACAATCACACACAACTGTCTGCTCTTTTACATTTACACAAAAGTTCATTCTGTATGATTTATAAGCTTGTTTCCTCATGGGGACCAAACAATGTCCCCACAAGGACAAGGGTTTTGGATATTGCCATCTTTGTGGGGACATTTTGTCCCCATACTGTAGGGTTTACCCTTCCCACACACACACACACACACGCACACACACCGTCATGGAAACAGCGGGACCACCCTCATGAGATTTAATCAATCAGAGACAGCAGTTCAATCTCATCAATTATTTATTGACTGCTATACACCAGAACCACAACACATGCACACACACACAATCAAACAATACTTAACAGATAAAAAAAAAATAATAATATTACATTTTTTAAATTACTAAGACAGGGTCAAAATTACATACAAAATCTCTTGAACATCTCAAATGTTAACAATGAGCTGAAATGGAGATCTTCTCAGATATTTCTCCTGTGAAAGTAATCACACACACACACACGTACGCGAACAAAAGATATATGATTTTTCATACATGTGTGTCTATAGAACACACAAGATGACGTAAAGAACGCTGGTCCAGAAGAACTTCATGTTTCAGTTGTTTAACACTGCACAAACATTTAAACAAAATACAATGAACAACAATGTTATAAGCAAATCATTTATTTATATGTAAACACATAAAAATCCCTTGACTGATGACTGGATGACAGTGAAGTTTGTGAGATCTGCTCTATAAACAGCATCATCTCTGCGCATCATTTAACCTTCTGCTCTTATCAATGAATCACAGTCAGGCACTTATTATTATTATGTCACCGGCATCTGAACACCAGACCAGACCATTACAACAGAACCCATCAATCAGAGTAGAGCTCAGGGCTGTACAACAACCCCCCCCACCCCCACCCCACAGAGAGACCACCATCACTACACCAACACTCATAACACTTGTGTTTACACACACACACACACACACACACACACACACACACACACACACACACACACACACACACACACACACACACACACACAGCTGTTGTCTCAGGTCAGACTGCTGTCAGAAGTGTGATACCAGGAATAAAGACTATGGTACGTGTTGTGGTGTGTTGTGTGTGTGTGTGTGTGTGTGTGTGTGTGTGTGTGTGTGTGTGTGTGTATCTCTTCAGAGCCTCAGTTATGACACACAGAATAAAAATAAATCTCATCAGGAGAAGAGAGACAGATTCAGATGTGGAATGATTTTATTAGCCGGTCTTGTTCTCTTTTAGTGATGTGAAACCAGTTTTCAGTTACTGGTTTAACTGGGAGTTATAAACATCAGCTTTGACTGGGACTCACATCCACACATTTACTCACAACTTTGACCCGATATATAATTACTGTAATATCCTACAGTACTTTATATAGTTTGCTATAGTCAATACCGTATCCTACAGTATACGTCATGTGATCTAGTACAACAGTAAAGAAAAACATATGAACCATAATGTGAGTCTTTGCGTCTAATGATGAATGTGATTCAAGTTTATATTCACCGACAGACTGTGACTGACAAAAGTGAAGAAAACAATGAAGCGGTTTAAAAACCTCTTTCTCACTTTAGACTCGTGAATAAACTCGCTGTCCGAAGAGGCTGAAACGGACGTCTTACCGGCGGGCGTCTCGGGCTGCAGTCGTCGTGCGTCCGGATCGGGCTGTCGGGCGCGTGCAGCGCGAGCGCGCGACTGATGAGCGTCTCGTGCCGCTGCTTGAGCATCTCGAGCTCATATATCCCCGCTAGACTGAGCTCGAGCCGCCGCTTCCGTCGCCCGCGCTCCAGCGACAACAAACGATACATCACTCACGAGAGAACGCGCGCGGCAGATCTTCATGAAGAGGATTCGTGATTCATGATCAAATCCCGCGAGTTTGAGACGCTCCTCTCTCCTCACGCGCTGCGCCTGGACTCGCTCTCAGCTGTCAAGAGCTCATTAGCATATTCGACCTTTTCCGCTTTTCATTGGCTACAGATTTTACTTTGTGAATTCATCCTTTAAGTGTCTCCTCCCCCTTAGGACGCATATTCATTTAAACGAGTTAAAACCAGCTCAGTCAGTCATTTAAGCGATATTTGTGTTTAAACATTTTATTTGACATTTATCTGTGTTGTTGAGTGGTATGACCGCTTTATGTGCTGTATGTGCTGAGGAAAAGTTCTCAATTACAGAGAAATATTGCCAGAGTGTAAGTTATTACGCATCAAATGAATAATTAACAAACAAGAACGTCAAGATTTCCCTGACCGACCCAACGAAGTTGTTCAATTGTGATTTCTTTGATGTTATCGTAGATGTTCTGTTGACTGGTGATTTATCAAATGTTACAGCGCCATCTGCTGAGCATCTCAGCCCTCTGTCACTGCGACGTAGATTCATCAAAATGGTGCGTGTATGCAGCAATAGAATACAACATCAGAGGTGGAAAGTAACGAATTACATTTACTCGCGTTACTGTATGGAGTAGGTTTTTTGTGTACTTGTACTTTTTTAAGTAGCTTTTAAAATCTGTAATTTTACTTGTACTTAAGTATGATTTGTGTGATGTATTGTACTTCGTTATATTTAAAATCGCATCCGTTACTGAGTAAAAAAAATAATGAAAACATTGCAAGGAAAAAAACGCGACCGGAAGTGACTCCAGTGAATAATGGGCGCGAGTTTGTGTCTGCGCCGATACCAGAAGAGCGATGGAGAAGTTAGACATCGGTATAGAGTGTTTTCACGACGCGTCATCAATCCGGAAGTCGGCCATGTTGGAGGCACTCGGACGTAAACAATAGCATGGATTGCACTGTGAATGCGCTACTCAATACACTGTCTACTTGTATATGATGTCTAAACCACGACAGGAACGTGTGGAAGCTGCTAAATCCTACAGAGACGGACTTGGTATGCAGGAACGGGCTCGATGTTTTGAGAAACTAAAGTTGATAGGCGATAAAGATCCTTACGAGCTGGCTCCTTCGTCGTGGACTGACGACCCCACAATTCTTCCTTCTATTTCTTATCCCGACATAGTGAACTACTTAGTTTTTTCGCTAAGCCCCTACACAGCTGAGGACCTTAAATGTTTTGGAGGCATATAACCAGATGGTGTGTGGTTGGGTGAGAGACGAGAGTTGGGTGAGGCACAGCATCAGCTCATCAACGACATGTGTATTGCAAAAAAAATCACCTACCTTGGCTTTCACATTTGGCAGACACTTTTATCCAAAGTGACTTACATTGCATTATACTATACATTTGTTTCTGAGTACACTGTCAGAAAAAATGTGTACCTTTAGGGGTACAATGGCTTGTCACTGGGGCAGTACCCTCAAAGGTACACATATTGTACCTTTCCACATGGATACCCAGACAGCAAGCAACCATTGAATCAATGAATAAAAAAATGGCTGATTTGTGAATGTTAATGGCATTGAATCAATATCACTTTTGCACCTGCAATTAATGTTGAAAAAATGTTGAAATTTCAACAAATCATCATGATTGTGATCAGTGTTTGCTTTAGTTGGGCTCTTGAGTTTAATGCTAAGTTTTCTTTACTGTCTAACACACATGTTGTGGCAAAGAAAACTAAGATCCAGTGGGATCAGAAAATGATTGTTATATCATCACAATGAAGTTCTGTAAATTACTTTTGAGTGTCTTGTGTTTTTAATATGTGAAGGTGGAGTTATGACACAGTTGAAAGAGAATTAAGCAATTTTATGGACAATTTACAGAATAAATGATTTTCACAAAACTGTTACATTTCTGAATCAGTTAGACATGAAGAATCGGTGTATGAATCTCAACAATGGTGACAATTCTTCTTCACAGGGAGGCAGGGACGAAGGTATGTAAATAGTGCTAACAAAATCTGATATTTAGGTAGACCAGTGAAAAATAAAACCTTTTCATCTTTACCCTCAAATGCACTTTGGTCATATGAAGAGGACAATTTTTGCAACTGAATGTTTTCTGTTGTCAGATTTTGAAGTTCAGTGGTCATAGAATCAATAAAGTCACCAGTCATTTCAGTTGGAGTCCCTACACTGCAGATATTATCGCTGACATAGTCACTTGTGGCACAATCATAATCATCTGGTGTGTCCATAAGAAGCAAAGAATGGGCAGCAGCATCCTTGTGTTTCTGCTGGGCTCGATTCACACAACGTTTGTAACGTGATGTCAATGAGTCCTTAGGTTGTTGTGGTTCTTGCTTTCCTCTCATATTAAGGCATGGCTCCCAATCTGGATCATCCTTTTTGTGCAGGTCAGATCTTTTACCTACAATACATTAATAATAAATATAGCTTCATTTACTAAATTTCAGCAACATTTTAAAGAAAATATTTATGTCTTGCACTACTAGAGTAGTTTATGAAATGAAATTATAATCAGATTTTAAGACCGGTATTTAACAAACAGCAACGAAATATTAATATGAGTGTATACTTATTACACTACAAAATTAGTTAATAAATTAGTCCAATTATTCCCCTACCTGACACGAAATGAGAAGAACAAACACGAATGTTATGAAGATTCTTGCCCTGAAAATCCTGGTACAGTTTGGCAATCCACAAATGCCTTCTTTCCTCCGACAGTTTTTTGCACACTTCTCCTTGATTGGTAATAACTTTTAGCAGTCTATAGTACTCCAAATGTTTTTCTCGGTCCGACCGATCAGTACAGCCCAAAACACGACAATAGTTGACCATTTTTATCAGCAAAACCACCGAGTTCCATTCAGTTCAGTCGCATTGTTTACGTCCGAGTGCCTCCAACATGGCCCACTTCCGGATTGATGACGCGTCGTGAAAACACTCTATAGTGCACCTGTCCTAAGGTGAAACCCTACGAACTCTAACTGCTGAAGACAATGAAGTAACCCCCTGGCCATAATTAAGCAACCGTTTCAGCTTTAAAACAGGATTATGGACGCTGTGCAAACTAGCATCTTATAAAAATCCTAATGTGCAAGAATGTAGAGGTAAGATAAATAATATTTGTTTAAATACTGCTCGTACCCTTGTTGCATTGGTGACTAATAAGAAGTTTGAACTGTGTAGTAAAAGTCAAAACGACATTGGATGATAATGCTTTATATTGTAAGTGTTTCATCTCGTTTTGTAGACGCATGGTTCACTAATGTGTCTGCACCACATTTACGCAGTGTGAATGGAACCGAACTGAACAACTTCTGCTTTAATGACATATTTAAACGTGCATCATATGTCTCTCTCTTCTGTAAGCGCGGTGCAAGAAAGTCATAAGAAAATGTGCTTGCTATTTCATGCATTTTGAAAGCCCCACCAGCCCTGGTGTTGTGCCGAAAACAGACTCCCTGCCAAATTATGACTCCCCCATCCCCCACTAACATTAGGTGTTAGGATTAGGTGTGGGGGAGGGGTTAAGATTAGCCAATCCGAGGAGGTCCTGGCTGCAGGATGCAGTACGGGGCGGTGCTACATATGGGGGCGGAGCCCCATGTGGAGCTCCGCTCCCTACGCGTCTCATTGGTTAGTGGCTGGGGTAATATTAAGGGCGGGTCTACGTGTCGTCTCGCCCTAACCTCGCCTTATTGGTTAAACACAAGTAATGACGTCGATTCCTCAGTATGCGTCACTTTCGCTATATCTAGCATCACGGTGAGTGTACGGTCTGTATTTGGGAAGTTTTTTTCATAAGGTTTAATCCCCACGTTTAATGAACTTGATTGTCATTGATAAACAATTGAATAGTTCAGATGCATCACCCTCTAAATGCCACATCATTAACTTGTGATGTTGAGTGAATGTTTTTTATACATAGCAGTTTGCTTCAAAAACTGCTAAATGCCACATTCTGCCCTGTCGGAAATATATGTTATTAATGGATAAAATGCTTGTTTAAAAGAAACGACGTCTGATGGACTCTCCAATTATTAAAGATAAAAAAAATAAGATCACTGTAATGAAACATGTTAACAAATCTGATAAAACTGACGTTCTGTAGCCCACTTATTTCTGTTTGCTGATCCTTGGCATTGCAGGTTTTCCCCGTTTCTCCTTGGTAACATGCATAAAACAGTGTTAACCAAAGGGGAGTGTGAGAAATTGTTAAAGGAATGTACAAGTCAGTGCCCTTTCTGTAAGTACACCAGCATGCCACAGCTGGTGTACTATCACATTAAAAATCCTGCTATATTCGTATACATTTTAATCATTTGTTGTGAATGATGTAATTCAGTAATTGTGTCTGCTTGTTTTTTTTATAGACAAGGAACATTGAAGCTATGTTAGATAAATAATAAGCATGATTGTATAAAGGCAACACACTAAATGTGCGTTCAGACCGCCGCCGTCGAGAGCGTCAAAGTGGCCGGAAGTTATTCATTTTCAATGTGAGCCGGCGGCGAGGAGCGGCGCGGCGCGTCTTGGCCGTTGAGGGCGTCAAGGAGAGTTGAAATCAGGTTAACTTTATGGTAATGAGCTATGACGCGGTTCGGCGGCAACCAATCGGAACGTAGAAGTCCATCGCTTGTGATGATTCCAGAGAAAGCAGCCCTGTAAACTTTGGTTCCGACCACATTAGTTCCCAAGCAAAATGGAGGAGAGGTTGATAACTGCTGTGGCGGGTTTCCCAATCCTATACGACGCGTCCCTGTTTGCGTACAGGGACATAAATTTAAAAAATGATGCGTGGACCAAGGTGTCTGAGATTGTTTGTGTTCCTGGTGAGTTGCCGATGATGTGCATTGACGTTATACATTTTCTGTAAATAAGCGGGAATTTCATGCTAACTTTAGCGCCAGAGCATGCAAAACAGTGTTACTGCTGCAGAATATTAAACTATTTATATGCAACATTTATATGCAACAACAGAACGCTTGTTTTCCAGCGGGAATGAAATTCATTTGCTCAAAATAACACCGCTTTGACCAACTGCTTTAAAGCTAACGTTACACTTCGACCAGGAGAGTTTGTAATGTAGGTTGCACACAAATTGATGTTAATTAAAGACCAAGGCTAGTAAATGTCTCCTATAATGTTGAAATTAGACTAGCACTTAACCATGAACACAAAAGCCACACCACACAAATGGCTTTTAATTGGTTTATTTCGTTAGCAAACGTGTAACTACAATAAAGTTCTTTCCACCGACCAATTTCTTGTGGTCAGTCTGCACAAGATCAACAAGCTTGTTTGCTTTGCGGCCCCTTTAAATACAAGATAAGATTTCGATCTACGTCAGAGCGTCAGCGCGCCCAAGACTCTTTCTACAGCGTTGTTGGCAGGGCGCCCAGAGCGATTTTTGACGCTGTCAACGGCGGCGGTCTGAACGCACAGTAATTGGCTATTAAAATTATGGATGTATAAACCTAAAGAGACACAATTTAAATGTTTTGGGACTGTTTTCTTAGAAATGTTCTTTCTTCACTTAGAAATAAAAATTAACATATTTATATGAAACAGTAATAATGTTCAGTAGACTTTTGTCATTTTTCTTTTATCTTTATATTTCTCTAAAATTTTCTCTTAGAACATTCTGGAGCAGTGTTGGGTGTAACTAGTTACTAAGTAATTAGTTACTGTAATTTAATTACTTTTCCCTTGAAAAAGTAAAGTAAGGGATTACTCTTATTTTTTCTGTAATTTAATTACAGTTACTTCTGATGGAATTAAACTAAATACTTTGTGTAATATGTGTGTGTGCAGAAGAGGAATTTACATCAAAATTCAAAGTCTAACTTTAAAATCCATGCTTTAATGTATAATTCTCACATTTGTAATTAATAATAATACTTTATGTAGTTTTATATTATTTATTTGAATGAATTAAAAGAGCCGTTTCATGCTATCCTTGAATCACTTAACTCATCAAGGTTGATGTAGGATATAGAAAGTAATTAGTAATAAGTAATTAAATACTTTTTGAAGAGAGTAACTTGTACAGTAATCTAATTACATTATCGAATGTGTAATTAGTAACTAGTAATTAATTACTTTTTCAGAGTAATTTACCCAACACTGTTCTGGAGGGCCCCGGATCACAGTTTGAAAATCCCTGGATTAAATAACAGTAATAGAAAAAAGTAGGATAATAAATGATAAATTAATTTTAATGATGATAAAAATATTAAATAAAAACAAGTAAAGGACGGTAAATAAATACATAGACAATGACATACTTTGTTAAATGAAAAATGAGAAACAAACTGTAAACAAAGACTTTGTAAAACACCACAAACTGCTACGGTAACCATAATATGTGTAGTAAAACCATCCTTATAAAAACAGCTATCAATACACCCTAAACAGTCACTACACTTATTAAAAGTTACGCTAGTTTTCGCAAAGGACAAGCCAAAATCAGAATCAAAATCAACCTACAAGTATTAAAGACTCTTGCTTACAAACTTACAAATGAATGAAACGCTTCCCCTGAAGTAACTTTCATTGTATTAAGTTTTTAATCATACTATTTATATTAATAAATAAATACAGAGTTTATATTACAATCGGTTTGAACGGTGTTGTGCCGAGAAATGCACCCCTGCCAGATTATGCACCTCCTTCTATAACACGCTGTCCGATTGGCTAATTCTAACCCCTCCCCACACCTAATTGTAACCCCTCCCCTAACACCTAATCCTCACCCTAACCATTGTGGGGAGGGAGGGTGCATAATCTGGCAGGGGTGCATTTCTAGGCACAACAACGGCACCACATTAAGTCGAACAACAATGTTTTTAACCTCAGTTCCTGGTTTCAACGTCATTTCCTTGTGACCAATGGGAAGAGTTATGGGCAGAGCGACACATGAAGGCCGTATTTAACAATAACCCCCCCCGCTAACCAATGGGATGTGTTGAGGGCGGAGCTCCACGTGGAGCACCGCCCCGTACTGCAACCTGCAGCCAGGTGTACTTGGGCCAATCCCCAGCAAAATCAATGAGGGGAGTCGTAATCTGGCGGGGAGTCCAAATTCGGCACAACACCGGGAAATGACTGTGTTGCCAGATCATATTGTTGATAAGAACAGCACACAATGACAAGCCCAAAATAAACTTACAAATCGACACATTTAATAAGGCAAAAAACCACTACGCGCAACTGTTCACTTTATTAACTATATAATGTATCTGCGGCTTCATAAGAAAAGACTAAACAACATATGCGAAGTTCTTAAAAATATGTAAACATGGCAACACCGCGAGAGAGAGCGCGCTGTGAAGCTCTGAACATAAAGCGTGTCTGTCTGTGTTTTAGTTCAAATTGCCTCACTTAACTAGTCTTTGGCCGAACACAGCAGATACGTATCAAACCGATTAAACTCTTGGGATTCATGTTTCTTGTTCACTGCGATCAACGGCGAACATGTTGCCATGGTAACGATCAGGTTACAACGGTAAATCATCACATTTACTCTCGTTCCGTACACACGTGGAACCATTATATGTGGTTTCACTGCTGAAACTTAGCAGTGTGTACCATTGAATATTTATTTAGAAAATAAGGCTTACAATCTTTTCTAAGGCTTAAATTCGCTTCTGAAGAACATATTTATTGATTTAAGAATTGTTTCGTTAATATTTCTGCTGTAGGATTCTGTGATATTTACTTTATTTGTTGCAGTGCACTTGTAACCCGTTTTAACACGGGTACATCTAAAAAAATTGAATATCATGAAAAATGTCAATATTTTTGTCACTCATTTCAGAAAGTGAAACCCACATATTATACAGATTCATTACACATAGAGTGAAATATTTCAAGCCTTTATTTATCAAGTCCTGCTGGAAAATGAAATCAGCATCTCCATAAAGCTTGACAGCAGAAGGTCAGCTAAAATGTCCTGGTAGATGGCTGCGTTGACTGTGGACTTCAGAAAACACAGTGGACCAAAGTCCTCTCTTCAGATGAAAGTAAATGTTGCATTTCCTTTGGAAATCAGGGTCCCAGAGTCTGGAGGAAGAGAGGAGAGGCACAGTATCCACGTTGCTTGAGGTCCAGTGTAAAGTTTCCACAGTCAGTGATGGTTTGGGGTGCCATGTCATCTGCTGGTGTTGGTCCACTGTGTTTTCTGAGGTCCAAGGTCAACGCAGCCGTATACCAGGAAGTTTTAGAGCGCTTCATGCTTCCTGCTGCTGACCAACTTCATGGAGATGCAGATTTCATTCTCCTGCACTACTTGGCACCTGCACACAATGCCAAAGGTACCAAAAGCTGGTTCAGTGACCATGGTGGTATTGTGCCTGATTGGCCAGCAAACCCACCTGACCTGAACCCCACAGAGAATCTATGATGAGAGACACCAGCTACTTTTTACTTTTACTTGAGTAGATTTTTTGACTGGTAACTTTACTTGTACTCGAGTACATTTCATCAAAGTAGTAGTACTTGTATTTGAGTATAATTTTTTTTACTTTTTCCACCTCTGCACACACCTAACACTCTCTGAAATGGTCTGCGGCTGTATATGACTGTATGAGGACAGAAGTGAGTGAAGAAGAAGCCATCTTAACAACAACTGTTGGTCCAGTAAAGCTTTAAATACACAACACCTGCTAAACAAACAGATGGACTCGTCTTCTGAATTCTGTGTTTGCTGATAAGAGATGGAATGAGACGTGTGTGAGATGTGAGAAAACAGCTCAGTTTTGTATAAGTGATTGTACTTTAGTGATTAGTTTGTACTGTACAGAAGCAGGACAGATAGTGAGAAATGAAGGCTGTGGGGCTAAACTCTTCCTGATGTCATGATGTTTTTGTGATGTGAGAATATAAATGTTCAGTTGTAGATGTTGTGCTGTTAATCTCCTCAGAAACAAATAATACAGAAACAAACAGAAGTAGAAAACATTCCTACATGATTTATTTGACAATCTTAACATATTTCACATGAGATGTGTGTTGAAAGCATGTGCTGATGGAATAATTGCACTTTTAAAACATTGAGCGTATAGAGTCATTCATACACATCATCACCCCCCCCCCCACACACACACACAAGATCCACATCTTAATAAGACCAACATGAAGAAAGCCTCTCCCTGATCTCAACATCATCTGCCACAGCTTCAAAAGATCAAAAATAAACTTCATCGTTATCAGAATCACATTCAGATGAATTTAAAACTCAAGACACAAAATCATCAAACAATTTAAAAAGAAGAATTTTATAAATATAGTGAAAGTGACCTATTTGTCAGATATGGTGACCCATACCCGAAATGTGACCTCTGCATGTAACCCATCCAGAGAGTAGTGAACACACGTACACCCGGAGCAGTGGGCAGCTATCACTGCAGCGCCCGGGGAGCAAGTGGGGGTCAGGTGCCTTGCTCAAGAGCACCTCGGTCGTTACCCGCCGGCCCTGAGGATCCCTCTTTAACCATTAGGCCACGACTGCCCCCTAATCGTGTATACTACTGACAGCAACAAACATAGAACATATTCTGTTCAGTTCTCTTTAAATGAACAGTTCATGACCCACATGAGAGAAATCTGACGACAGCGCATCAGCAGAAATCTGCGTGTTTAGCAGCGTTTTTGCAACTTAACTTTCCGTAAGAAAATCTGATAAGGACATCTGTCATATAGGATGAAACGCACGAAATCATCTGCTGTGATCTCACACATCTTTCAAATAAAATGATTTGATAATTAAATAAAGAAAACAGTGTTTAAATAAAGACAGTGACAGACACACAGTAAACAGTAGAGCTACACTTCTATGGAGGAAAGAGTACTCAGAATGAAGTAATTCAAATATTAATTCAGTGAACCACTAATAAAATTCTCATTAATTGTAGAAGAACAAATGTAATCATTAATTAATTAAATCAACCATTAATTAAATTCATTCATTTATTTTGTCATGTCCCCTGAAAAAACATTATTAATTTGGTTATTAATCAAAAACGACTACTGTGGTAAAACTTTTTCATAACATAGGTTTTTTTTTATTAAAAAAATGTATAAAGTAGGATGAATTTCACAATAAGGCATATGTTTTCCAAAAGCATGTTTTTCATAATAATAAGACCGATTTCACCACAGTTTTGTTTTCATAATTATGGAGAATATTTCACAAACACCAATCAACAGGCTCTCAGCACAAATCTATGCACATCACCCAGCCCAGTGTCTCTTGATTGGCGTTTGTAAAATATATTCTCTATGAAAACAAAACTGTGGTGAAATATGCCGTTTTGTCCAATACGCGTCATCCGGAAATTCCGCCTATTATTATGAAAACATGCTTTTGGAAAACATATGCTTTATTGTGAAATCCATCCTAGTTCATTTTGGTGGAAAAAAGTCATTGCTATTGTGAAAAGAACTAAACAATTAATGATGTATTTTCAGGGAATATTACAACATAAATGAATACATTTAATTAATGGTTAATTAAACTATGTAATGATTAAATTGTTGCAATATAAACTGCAGAATTTTATCAGTGGTTCACTGAATTATTTAATTATTTCATTTTGAGTACTTTGGTCCTCCATACACTTCAGGCTTTGGGATTTTCTTTGATAGAACCGAATGATCAATGTGATGTGAAAGTGACGTTTGCTTTCATGTCAATGTAGTGGAGCGTAGACGTGTTTGTGTCTCGCAAGCGCTGCAGATTCAGAATGTGTGAACCAGCCCCGAGAGATTCGAGACAGATCTGATGGATCTCTTTACATCCTGAAGACACGAGTGTCTCATGTGAACACAGGCAGATGAAGGTGTGTGTCTCCTCGGCCCAGCATTTGTTCTTTGATGCAGGCTGGGTGAATGTCACTGATGAGACACTCCAGAGATTTCAGACTGCTGCTCAGAAGAGACGCCTGACACAAGCTCTTACCGGACACACTCGTGCTTCGCTCCGTCGGGTACGGCTGAAGACGCCCGCGGGTGTGTGGACGGAGGTGCGGGGGCTCTTGTTGATTGTAGGATTCGCTATCCGCTGTGGCCAGAACACCGTTCCACTGAGACACCAACAACTGTCCGGCGGAGAAATCTGCACGTGTGGAATGGAGTTGATGATGTCTGTAGGGCAGTCTGACTGGCACACAGACCTCTGGAGAGTACACCTGCTGCCA
>NC_079911.1:20533089-20553089 GCF_024868665.1 Triplophysa rosa | reverse complement strand
AAACGACCTGCTTATAGCATCAGATAAAGGTAACATCTCACTCCTAGTCCTGCTCGACCTTAGTGCTGCGTTCGATACTGTAGACCATAAAATACTTCTAGATCGCTTACACAATTATACCGGTATTCAGGGACAGGCACTACAATGGTTCAGATCTTACTTATCAGACAGACATCAATTTGTCCATTTAAATGGGGAATCATCAAATCTAACGCAAGTAAATTATGGATTACCTCAGGGATCGGTTTTAGGACCCTTGCTATTCTCCATATACATGCTGCCCCTTGGAAACATTATTAGAAAACATGGAATTAGCTTCCACTGTTATGCAGATGATACTCAGCTATATATCTCATCAAGACCAGATGATTCCTTCCAACTATCCAAATTGGCAGAGTGCATCGACGATATAAAGCATTGGATGACTTGTAATTTCCTTCTTTTAAATTCTAATAAAACAGAAATATTACTTATCGGACCAAAGACACGTGAGCAGAATATTTCGGATTATGACCTGCAAATTGAAGGCTGCACTGTTACTCCAACAAATACAGTTAAAGACCTTGGCGTTATATTAGACAGCAACCTGTCATTTAAAAATCACATCTCAAATGTCACAAAAACAGCCTTCTTCCACCTTAGAAATGTTGCCAAATTGCGAAATATTTTATGTGTGGCTGACGCAGAGAAGCTTATTCATGCATTTGTGACCTCAAGACTTGACTACTGTAATGCACTGCTTAGTGGTTGTCCTGCATCATCAATAAACAAACTACAGTTAGTTCAGAATGCAGCTGCCAGAGTTCTAACCAGGTCCAGAAAATACGATCACATAACCCCAATGTTATCAACCCTTCACTGGTTACCCATTAAGTATCGTATTGACTTTAAAGTTCTTTTAATTACTTATAAAGCCTTAAACGGTTTAGCCCCTACCTACATAACAGAGCTTCTACCACACTACAACCCATCACGCTCTCTAAGATCTCAAAACTCCAGACTTTTGATAACACCTAGAATAACTAAATCCACCAAAGGGGGTAGAGCTTTCTCATACGTAGCACCTAAACTCTGGAATAGCCTCCCCGATACTATTCGAGGGTCAGACACACTCTCCCAATTTAAATCTAGATTAAAGACACATCTTTTCAGCCAAGCATTCACTAATACATAGCTAATGAACAGCAGCTACGCTAATTATTCTCTTTCTGTTTCTGCCCTCGCCTCGGGATGCCCATCCCGAGGTAGGGAGAGATTCCGCCAGACCCAGATGAACGTCATATGCCCATCCACAACTAGAGATTACGCCAGCTACATCTGAAAATCCCGTGCCATCCTCCTGCGAGAGCCTGCGGACTGACTGACCATCCAGCTCCATCCAAGGCAATTCCATCACCACCCAAGAAAAAGGCGACCATCTGGCCGGCCCAGCTCAGACAATTCCATCCCCAACCGAGAGCAAAGACGGACTACCTGTCACATAAATGCTAAATTTACAATACTTGGTATTTAATGCTAAACTTACATCACACGACAGCAGTTTGAAGTTATGGCTGCACTCAGTGACTTTGATTGGAGGTAGCTGGGTGGGTGTTGTAGGGAGTGGGGGGGCTTGTTGGTTGTGGTTCGGGGCATTTCATTTGTTGGGACTGTGTGGGTCTGGTCTGGTTGGTCTTGTTTTGTGGTCGATGTCGGACAACAAGAGGAATAAAGTTAATTATGCCATTACTACTTTTCCCTGGTTGTTCCTCTGTTGTCTGTTGTTGATCGCGGAATGGGACCGGGTTGGACCTGCACGGTTTCGGCGGATGGGGCTTCCTGGGTCGCGGCTCGTGGGCTCTCCCTGTTCTTCGTGGACGTTGCTCGGTGGCTTTGGTCGGGGTCACTGAGTGCAGCTATGACACGTCAGAGGAGATCTGGCCCTCCCGGCTGAGCCTGGTTTCTCCCGAGGTTTTTTTTTCTCCATTATTCAGCATTGGAGTTTGGGTTCCTCGCCACAGCAGAGCAGTGCAGTGTTGGCTTGCTCACCGGGAGACTGCATTTATTTATTTATTCATTTATTTATTAGATATTATTTATTATAATGATCTTGCTTGGTCTATAAACACCATGCACTGTGCTGTGTTTTACCTTTCTGTGTTTTTCTTATTTGCTCCTGTAAAGCTGCTTTGGAACAATGCACATTGTGAAAACCGCTATATAAATAAAATTGAATTGAATTGAAGATCAAACCATTACTGACACACCAACACTTCTGCAATTATTCATTCAATGTGTGATGGTGTTACCGCGGTAAATACTGAGTATAAATGTAATCTCATTACAGACATCAGCCAGAGAGAGACAGACACGGACGTTCAGATCATCGTGTGTCCTCTGGTTCTGTGAGGTCACAGACAGGAAGTGACACGGCAGCAGTAGAGTATCCACCTCTCTCTCACTTCTTTAAATCCAGCGGAGTGAGATCTTAATCTCAATTTACTGATCCCAGATTCGTCCTCCTTCAATAAACCTCTTTCATCTCACTCACTTTCTGACCTTTCAGTCTCCTCCTCTCATGTCTCTTGACCGCTCTCACTTTCATCGTTCTTCTTCATCAAACTTCCATCAGACTGTTAAAGCTCTAGATCAGATCACGAGTTCTGATGTTCCACCATCACAGACATTTTACAGTCAAGCTCCACAAGCGTTTCACGAGGTTCTAACAAACGTGTTTATTCACTGATCATCTTGCCCTCCCATGACCTCACAAATCTCATTTGCAGCCGTGAGCGGTCACGTGACCTGAACCAACACACAACACTCAACTCAACTCAACTTTATTTATATAGCGCTTTTACAATTTTCATTGTTACAAAGCAGCTGTACATGAGACATATTGACTATAAGCAAAATAATTAAAGTTGTACCTGCAGAAACAAGAAAAGGTTGAAAACACAGAAGACACACACACCCACATACAAAACACTCCACACACACAATATGCACACGTACTAACACACATAGACATAGAGACACACACACACACACACACACACACGGATGCACACACACACACACACACACACACACAGACAAGTACGCACACACACACACACACGCTCAGTGAGAGCACACAGAGAAGCACAGGTCAAATATAACAGACTATAAATTCCTATATGCAATATTAATTAAGTAAAACTTTAAGATTCTAAAGCAGCCCCCCCGGTCAGGCAGATAGTGCAAAAACAGTATGCAAACGGTGGCGAGGAACCCAAAACTCTAATCGAGAAAAAAAACCTCAGGAGAACCCAGGCCCAACCAGGGGATTCCAGTTCCCCTCTGGCAAAAGCTGCTGCCTCTGCACAAGCTCCAGAGAACTTGCACAACAAGGCTAAATAAAATAAATAAACTTAATAATAAAATAAATTATAGTTTAAGATTATCATTAATAATCTAATAGCATTTGAAGTTTTGTGGTGAAGACATGTCAAGAGACCGCGTCCTTCTTTATCCAGCTCTATCATCTCAGCTCTTGTCAGGTCCCCACTTCCCATTCTCCGCTCTACCATCAGGTCAGGCCATGAACTGCATCCTGCTCGCTGTGGTAACCTTGGAACAATGAGACAAGACTGGCTGAGAGTAGAGTACTGTTCTGTACTCTTTGATGCAACAAGTACATCAGTTGTGTTTTTGGTTCCGGTTGATCTAACTAATGCAGCCTAAACCCTCTGAAGATTTATATTATGGAAGAGTAGTGTATGCAAGATTAAAAAGATGCGTCTTTAGTCTAGATTTAAACTGACAGAGTGTGTCTGCCTCCCGGACAGTGCAGGGAAGACTATTCCAAAGTTTAGGCGCTAGATAGGAAAAGGATCTACCACCTGCACTTGATTTTGAAATTCTAGGTATTACCAACTGACAGGACGCCTGAGAGCGTAATGCACGTGAAGGACTGTAATACAAAAGGAGTTCATTCAAGTACTGAGGAGCTAAACCATGTAAGGCTTTATAGGTAATAAGCAAGATTTTAAAGTTAACGCGATGCTTTATAGGTAACCAGTGCAAGGTTGACAGAACCGGGCTAATATGTTCATACTTTTTTGTACGTGTAAGATCATTCCTTAATGAACCACAAGACCAAATGACACATTTATCAGTCTCTTTACCTTGACAGTATAAATCACGAGCTGCTGTCATCAGAATGTGTTCGTGAAGCTGAATGTTTGAGAACAAAGGTCAGATGAGATGAAACTTACTCTGCTGACGGAGGGTTGTGTCCGGGATCTGTGTGACACACGGCAGGTGATGGACGGGATGGTGCTGATGCTGCACACACGCCAGCATGATGCAGATCTGTGCTGTACGACGCCTTCAACAATCTGCAGACAAGAGTTCAGAGTTCAGATGTGATGGGACGGTTCAAGACTCCTCGGCTCATAAACACGGTTTACTTTGATTTCTAAAGCTGCGGGTCCGGAGATCTGACAGAAGCACATAACCTCCGTCACAGAACATAGAAGGATCAGTGTGAAGAAACCAAAGATATTATTATTAACAAGATGAGCCACTGCCTTTACAATGAATGAACGCTCAATATGGTCGCTCTAGCGAAGGAAGTCCTGCCTTACAGTAAAACGAGCCAATCGTCAATCAACAAAGACTCTCTGGGGCGGGGCTCTCGTGAGGCGCTTGCCAGCCTGTGCGCAGGTGCAGTAGATGAGGCGGTTTTAACACAATTTAAGCTTAGCAAACCAAAGTTATGATACAGTTCATGTCATGTTTAATTATTGATCGTAAATATGGTGTTTAATTGTGATTTTACAAATATCTGCCTTCCCCCATTCAAGTAAATAGGACTGTGGACTTAATAAGTGCCCAGAGGCGTTGCAAACATGGCCGCCGAGTGGCACGACTTCCATAAACAGACTTTGAGGAAACTTCAAACCGGAAGAACTAGCGGCTCATCTCTGAAAACAGGCTAACTCTCTTGTGTTTTATATAACCCTGACAGCACACCTACATCTGGCAGACATCTATTTTCATCTGCAGGACATCTGGCAGATGCTGTTTGTTCATCCGCCCTACATCTCTGAGACGTCTACGGTCAGATGTCATAAAGACCTCTAGAAGACGTCTGTAAGATGTGTATGATTTAGAATGGATGTACAACAGCTCTTTCTAAGATGTTTAGCAGATGTTTTTACACAGCAGATGTTTTCCAGATCTTTAGCAGACATCTTACAGATGCGCCTGTGCTAGCTGGGAAGCGGTCCTCGTGATGTGTTAAAGCGTGTCTTCAGAAAACAACACCTGTGACATCTCCGGTGATGACACGAATATTATCTCTCTGTGTGTGTGTGTGTCTCTCTCTCTCTGTGTGTGTGTGTGTGTCTCTCTCTCTCTCTCTCTCTCTCTCTCTCTCTCTCTCTCTGTTTGTCTGTCTTTCTCTGTCTGTCTGTCTCACTCTCTGTGTCTGCCTTCTTTCTGTCTCTTTCTCTCTTGTGTCTTCTCCCTCTCTCTGTGTCTGCTCTCGTCTCTTTCTCTGTGTGTCTGTCTTTCTCTGTCTGTTGTCTCTGTCTCTTCTCTGTCTGTCGTCTGTGCTGTCTGTTCTCTTTCTCTCTGTCTTCTCTCTCGTCGTCTCACTCTTTCTCTCTGTGTCTGCTTCTCTCGTCTGTCTGTCTTTCTCTCTGTGCTCTGTCTGTCTTCTTCTTCTGTCTCCTGCTTGTCTCTCGTCTGTCTCTCTGTCTCTCTCTCTCTCTCTCTCTCTCTCTCTCTCTCTCTCTCTCTCTCTCTCTCTCTCTCTCTCTCTCTCTCTCTCTCTCTCTCTCTCTCTCTCTCTCTCTCTCTCTCTCTCTCTCTCTCTCGTCTCTCTCTCTCTCTCTCTCTCTCTCTCTCTCTCTCTCTCTCTCTCTCTCTCTCTCTCTCTCTCTCTCTCTGCTGTGTGTTCTCTCTCTCTTGTGTGTGGTGTGTTAGGCTGTGACGGTGGCAGTTTTTTACCACACAGACGAGTGGTTGAGGAAATATATATTATTTATATAAATAATATTTATATTATTATATTTGCGTGTAGCAACCACATGACGAGTGGAAGAGAAATATAGACCTTATTTAAATACTTGAAATTGTTAAATACTTGAAATTGAAATATGATATCTGAAATAAATGAGGATGAAACATCCGTCAATGTTTAACGCGCAAATCCATCAGTGAAATGGCACACTACAGCATATAAAACATTTAAATAAACATCAGTAAATAATGAAAACTTAGATGACATAAGAAAGCTAAATACTAAATAAAAAAGCTCTTGTTGCAGTAACTTCAGTCATTGGCGTATTAACCCTTACAGTCCTTAACAATTCCATTTGAAACAAACGGTTTAAACCTACATTGGCTTTCCTATTCAGATTGCCATAAAAACTTTACTTTTTCCTACTCGTTGATGTGAAATTTACTTGTTGACATTGTCCAGATTAAAATGTGTACAGCTGCACTAAATGCGCGTTCAGAAGATGTGCACAGGAGCGCAAATGAAGAGATGTCTCTCCGCCACCGCGGCAAAACCTGCGCGCGCTCCGACACTAAGCAAGCGGGTCACAGCCAGTTTTGATTTTACGCATCTGTTCATTTCACAACAAGATCCATTGCAAAACCCGCAGAATAATCTGGGTTTTGCCGTGCAGGCCTGCGCTCGAACGCACCAACGGAAACGTATGCCAATAATTTCTGTTAATGTAAAATCTTTTAAATAAAACCATCCACAACTGAAAGGCTACAACTAGCAATCGTTATCGTAACTCTCATATTTATTACACCTATATTTGTCAGAGTGACGTGCACTTTACCACCGCGGTGGTGCGGTTGTCACGCCCACTGTCACAGCCCTAGTCTCTCTCTCTCTCTGTGCGTGCGTGTCTCTCTCTGGTAATGAGATCCTATTGGAATAATGAAAAGATAAGAGAACTGTTTTTTTTCCAGCTGCGGCTGACAGGAGAGAGAGAGAGGAGGATTCACTCCAGAAGCCTCACAGGGCAATTCATTACACTGTTAAGGGTCACTGAATCCTTCAGCTCATTAAAACTGTTAATAAAACAGAGCTCATGAATAGATCAGCCAAATGTTTCCTGCAGGCTGTTCACGCGCACACACACACACACATGTCGGTTTAATTATCTCCGTGGGGACAGTCCATAGGCGTAATGTACAAACAGAGACACAGAGAGAGAGACACACACACACACACAGAGAGAGAGAGAGAATAAACCAAATGATCAGAGAAAGTCAAAAGTCATATTGAGATCATTGGGAAAAGGAAAGTAAAAACCAAAGTAAACTAGAATGCTATCGGAGCCTAAACAGACAATAGAATGTGTCAGATGATGTCTACACTGTTGGAGATGTGAAACAGAGACGGATCCTGAGCGAACACAGACTCAGTGATCACAGTCTGGCCGTCGAGAGAGGCAGACACACACAAACATGGAGTCTGTGCCCACTGTGACACTGCTGAGGTGGAGACTGAGACACACTTTCTCCTTCATTGTGATCCATTTAAAGATGTGAGAGAGAAACACTTTCACACAATGTCAAAGGTCATGCCAGAGTTTGATAGGTGTTGAGAAACCGAGCGAATGCAGATGTTAGTGGGGAGAAGAGACACACATCAGCTGCTGCTTCATTCATCTATCAGCTGCACAAACTACTGCCTTCATCTGCTACAATCAACTTCATTACATTCTCATCTTTCTGCCTGAAATATACTTTTGATATTGAGATTTTATTTCCATATTTCATTGGTTTACTTACATATACTCTATTTTATATTTCATTCTATATTTACGCCTTACTCAGCACCTTAGTTTAATTTAAATCTCATGTTTGTACTTAATGTATGTCTTTTGTTATATGGTCAATGCTTTGGCAATATTGTAAGAACACTCAATCATGCCAATAAAGTACCTTGAAATTTAAAATTGAGAGAGAGAGAGAGCGAGAGAGAGAGAGGGTTGTATGTTGTGTGTGTGCGTCAAATACAAATCTTGAATGATTCATTGTCTATCACATTCATCCAGGGATCAAACTAACAATATGATGTCTGACTAACAGCTAAAAGTCTCTCTCTCTCCGGCACTTTGTTAGAAGTCTCGAATGAGACATGATGGAAACAGACCAGAAGTCACCGATCACTTCACACACCCTTGTATTTCTGTAGTTTAGTCACAACAATGAAACCTTTATTTTACCTTGGATAAGTGAATGAGTGAAATTACCGGTGAGAGCTGTGAAATCTGTCACCAGCAGCCACACTGTCTCACCTCACAGACAGACAGACAACTTCTGTGTGAGGTGCGCGTGCGCTTTGATGTCTGCTGTGGGCCTTTCAAAGGAAAGGAGGCCTGTAAAGCGCGCGCGCGCGCACACACACACACACCAGTCAGTGACATCAAAGACACCGCGCACTTCCGACAACATCAGCTCAATTCACCACCGACCACAATAAAGAAGCAGCTATATAAAAGAGCATCTGTTTAAATAGAATGTTCGCGCATTACTTTGATTTTAAACTCACCATACACACATAACGTTACATACATGAGAGAGTAATAACAGTCACCAAAACTGTAACTTGGAGCCGATCGGACTGTGCTTTAGAACGAATCGATCCCAGCGGAATCCATGAACGCCACACGATAACGTCACTCCAACTAACCACAGAAACATTTATTGTGTTTGATGTCGGATCACGAATCCATCAGGGTGATCATCAGACTCTGTCCGCAGTTTAAAGTCTCCATGAATCGATGGATCCCTGCAGCACCTCATCCGACATCACAGCTTTATGAAGTTGAGTGATGAGTTGCATATCCTAAACATGATCTGCTGAAGTGACTGATCCAGGGACAGTACAACAGATCCATTCAACAGCAGCACGAACCCATCAGCGCAGCATCAAATGATCCTAAACATCACATCCACTCTGAGGATTGATCTTCTGTCGTCGATGATTAATCACAAGCTAAATGTTAAATGAAAGAAAGTTTATATCCTTATGTTTTCCACATACTAGTATAAGAAGATGTATAATGTCAACGTCACATAAAGAGCGACAATCCAACTCTCAAACACACAAGCAGCTCTACAACGTAAGCTTTCACTAAACCGACGCTGAACCAATCAGCTTAAAGAAGCTAGGTGAGAGAGCCTATCGTTCGTGATCGGGGGCGGGGACAGAGATGACGCTACATGCAGAAAATCTTAAAGGTGCAGTACGGTCTGTTGTGGATCCTCTGGAGGTGACGAATCATTATTTGTGTCCTAAAGCCACACAGTTCTGTCGATTGAATCTATATATGTAACAATTTGTTATATAAAAGATAATTAGGTAACTCCTAACGGAAATCTATATGTAAATAAGCTCTAAATAGGTTTTATTCTCGTCTGATGCACACTTGGAGACAAGAAAAAGGCAGAAGGGATTTATATCACAAAATCAAATTCACTGAGGAAATATTACAATTAAACTTGAATTAAATGTGACATTAAAACCATTTTCACAAAAGTGAAATCATGTAGGCTGTAGATTTACATGAGAACAGAATCATTCTTTAGTATAATGCTTTGGATCTCATGACATTAAAGAGGGATTCTTTTCTCACATGAATTTTTGAATTTCTGACCCTGGATGAATTATAAAGAATGAAACAATCTTTATTCAAGCGAAACCTAATCGACTTATTCCATTCAGATTGTGATTTCCACATGTTGAAATTAATTCCATTTCCCTGGTCATTTTCTCTTTTGATGTTTAAATAGAAAATAATGTATGATCTCCATGAAGAAACACTTGTTGCAATTACCCCCAAAAATGTATTTGTATTTAAAACTCAATCTCAGCCATTTATGAGTATGTTTAATGTAAAATAATAGTTGCAAAGGCTATTTGAACCCTGAAAAACACCAATGCAGTGATTCAAACCACCAATGTGTAGAAATGGGATGACATTCTCTGAGATCCACCACACCCTGTTGATTTTAATATGAAAGAAGAAAACAATTCACCATGTACATTTAATATCATTAACTCTTCTGGATTGACACAGGAGCATGTAAAACTATAAAAGCGTGTATCCTAGTAAAAGGCACACGTGTATGTCAAGGACTTTTTGCTTCTCGATTGCTCACCAGCACAATTATTGTAAACAAAGGGCATTTGTGAAAGCTGATAAATCTTCATCATTCAGACAGGCAGTAAATTATGCCACTTTGTGTGGCCTTGTTTGTATATCCCGGTGGGGACCTAAACCTGAATGCACACCAACTCATGGGGACTCGTGTCACTGTGGGGACCAAAATTGAGGTCCTCATGGGCACAAAAGCTTATAAATTGTACAAAACAATATATAAAAAAAATGAATGCAAAAAGTTTTCTATGAACTTTAGGGTTAGGGATAGGGGATAGAATATACAGTTTGTACAGTATAAAAACATTACACCTATGGACTGTCCCCACGGAGTAAACCAGACATGTGTGTGTGTGTGTGTGTGTGCTCCAGGAGTTTGCAACAAACTGAATGAAGGGTGGACGACACGTGCATAAATCACTTGATGGAGGGACCGGTCAGCGGTCAGTCTCCTCAATCACCCTGCGGGCATCAGAGCAGGAAAGTCCGGGGATGGGGTGAAGTTTAGGGAATAAGACAATAAACAGACAAGCATTCATGATGTCCACATGAGGTACCGGGCCCATTTATGCCAAGAAGACGCCTTTACATTGATAAAGGCACACCTGTGTTGGGTCATGAGACCGCAACTCGTGTCCACGCTTTCACAGGAAGTAAACTGCGTTTGTGCTTTGCTATATTTGCAGGACCGGAATTCAAAGAATGTTTAGTTGTACTTTAACTATTGTTAGAATGAACCATTAGCACTGATGTGAGATATTTGAAGGCATTCTGGGAAGTTTGGTAGAGTGTCGCCCTCTGTCGGTTCACTTAAACACACTCGCGCTCCTCCCATCAGGAGCAGAAGCGTTTTGTGTTTCACTCTTTCAGTGTTTATAAAATGTATCAGTCTTTCTGTATTAATGATCTTAATGTTGTTGGTTTTGTTTCTATTTCGCTTCTGAAGGGTTTAACGTTGTGTTCAAAGCTCTCTGGAGATTCCGATGGAAACTAGTGGAAAATGCGATCGACGACATCTTTACAGTACACATAGTTTCTGTTTGAGCTCTGGATGCATGTCAAACCTCAAAATCATTATTGTTTTCAGGATTTCGGCGTAACTGGTAAGTTTGCATTATACTTTTCTACTGTTGTTGCTCATTTTCTTACGCACGCGACACTTTATTTAAAATACGACACAGTTAGTTCAAAGATCTCGATGTATGTGTTCAGACTAAAGTGTTTTACTAAAATGTTTTTTTACAAAGTAACGTTAAAGTTTATTTTCCTGACTCGGGCCTTTCGTACTCCACGATTTAGCATGTTGATGACGTCAGAGAGCACACGAGTCATGCAAATCAAACTTTATTCAAACAAACAAAGTGAATTAAACACCAACACCTCCACATGAAAAATACAGATATATTTTTTTAGGGCTATCAACGTTAACGCATTCGATGAATGTTTTTCATTTTTTTTTTAATAATGACTCGTAAATTGCGTTAAATATTTTTTAACGCAATTTACGCAGGATTCGTTTTTTGTGTCATCCTTTGTCTATGTTACATTATATTGTCACGCTCCTATTCGTGTACATGCTTTTAAGCCACTTAAGCGCGTTTTGAAACAGTTGCTTTGTTCAGTGAAGATAGACAGCTTCTAGCTGTGGACGCGGCAAAACGCAACGCGAGTTCGAGTCTGGTGTGACGTTGTACAGTCACGGGCTGAAGGCTGCGTCAGTGAATCTCTGCGCACCAGTATTAAGTTCTCTTTCGTGCTTTAGTGAATAAAACCACACAAGATTATGACAGAAAGCCCGTTTTGTCTAGCAGTTTCGTAAGCGCAGACTTCAACGTGTTAAATAAAATCTTAAACGAATGCAAAGAGTTGTGAAAATTGGAGTGGCGTCATCTGCGTAAAGAGACAGCTCTTAAAGGGGCCGCGTTCCTAAACCTGCTGCTGTGACTCCTGACACTAATGTTAATCAAAGAACAAAAGAAAAGAGGAATTCAATGTGTTTTGTAGATTTAATGAGAATTCTTCTGTATTTAATTTACAATTTAGCATTACAGACTGTATTTGTGTTTGAGAATTCCATTTCTGTATATTTCCTATCTATTTGACATGATAGCTGTCAATTATACTTTTGAATGGCTAATATTAATGTTAAAATTAATAAAAAAGAATCAATTTAATAGAGACACCAGTAACAGAATGTTGGCTTTCCTTCATGAAATGATGCTGTTAAAGAAATCTTTAGTTTCTACATTAATTTGAAGATTAAATGTGAAATATTAGATTGTAAAAGTACATTTTAAAATATTAATGTTCTGTGCGATTAATCGTGATTAATCGCAGAAAAAATGTGTGATTCATTTTTTTAATCGATTGACAGCACTAATGTTTTTTAACTGGAACTATTTGTCTTAAACATGGCACTGTACATAATAGCAAGTCACCTCAGTTTTAGTGTCTGTGGTATTTTATGTTTAATGTCAAAGATAAGCAAGTTTATTTTATTGTGTTTGATCTAAACTTTTGTGATTTACAGGTTGTCGTGTCATCATGGAGGAGATACTGAAGCGACTGCAGACGCTGACTCCAGATCAGCTGAGGGAACAGATCACAGGCGCTGGCCTCAAATGTGGCCCAATAACAGCCACCACCAGAAGCATCTTTGAGAAGAAGTACGCTCGGGCTCTTCTGGAGAATCAAACAGACGGAGGCGACTCGGTGAGTCAGATGAATTCTGAGAGCTCAAACGGTGTTGAAGATCCTCAACAGGAACTGAGTCCCGAAGCTCCCCCGATCACAAAGAGTCCAGAGAGTTCCTCAGAAAATCCACCTGTTTATTATGGAGTGTGTCCTCAACCGGACCACCCATCAGTTAAAGACGGTACGTGTTTCGATTCTTAGTTGAATGATGTGTGTTTAGTGATGATGAAAGTTACTGTATGACGTGTCGCCGTTACAGACGTGTGTCATGTGTATGTGGATAAAAGAGAAGCACTGAAGGCAGTTGTGAAGCTGAAAGGAGCTCGATTCAAAGCCTTCAGCAGGAGAGAGATGGCTGAGAACTTCTCCAAAGGTTTGTTTGAGGGAGGCGTATCGCCTCACAAACCGTCACCGGAGAAATCCAGCGCTGCATGCGCCACAGGTCAGACACGTCGAGAGCACAACACACATGAACTACATGAACATGAATCAAAACAATGGGAGTGATGTGTGCAGAGTGGTGTGTGAGCGTGGAGAAGGCCAATGAATTCAGAAGTCCACGCACACAAGATCTGACGGCAAAACTCCGTCGAGCTGTAGAGACGGGAGATGAAGAGTCGTTTAAAAACCTGGTCTGGGAGAATCCGAGATATCTCATTGGATCTGGTGACAATCCCACTATCGTGCAGGTTTGAATGTTTACGCGCGGAAGTCATCTTTCTTTAATAACAGGCAGACAGTATTGTGATTGTTGGATGTGTTCAGGAGGGATGCAGGTATAATGTTCTGCATGTAGCGGCGAAAGAGAATCAGCCGGAAATGAGTCGTCTCATCCTGGAGACTCTTGAGAACCCGAGGTTCATGCGTCTGATGTACCCTCACGACGAAGAACTCATGCTGTTTCAGAGAATCGGATATATACTGGATCTCTATCTCAACACGCCCGATAAAGTGGTCAGGACATCTCGTTCACACGTTTCCATGCATGTTCTGTGTTTGTCGTCTTGGCCATTTGCAGCTGACAGATGTGTTGACGTGTTTCTCTCAGAACAACGAGACGCCGCTCCACTTCGCCTGTAAGTTCGGCTGTGCGGACGTGGTGAATGTTCTGTGTTCACATCCATATACTGATAAAAACTGCGGGAACAAATATGGTCAGAAACCGGCGAGTGTAAGAAACCGTTTTCGTCTTAAACATGTTTGTCCGTGATGTCTGGAGCTCGACAGATGATGGGCTTGTGTTCATTCTTCAGATCATCTGTGAGAGGCGAAACAGAAGTAAAGATGTGAAACAGAAGATCATGGAATATTTGGAAGGTTCGTGAACTGCAGTGTCTAACAATAGATGGATTATAATAATAATTACAATAATAGACTAATTATATCGCACGATCGTTACAGTTCTATAGTTCCTATTTGTGTTTTGTCACAGATAGGTTTTATGTGCCGTTGTTGAGGGCCACTGATAACACACTGGCTCCGGTGATCGCTGGCCCCTGGTGTCCATCACGATCTGTGGATCAGTTTCATGAGCCCGTGATGACAGACGCTCCCAAAAACCCAAAGATGAACCTCAAGGCTTTTGTTGGCCCTCTGAAATTCTCAAAGGTAAATCATATCTTATTTTATGGCTAATACCAGCAACACTTGTGATAACAAGGGGTCAGAATAAATGTTCAAAGTTTGTATTTTGCCAAGGCACTTCATGGGCTAAAACGTTACAGGTGTGAATGAATTCCTTTGAAAACAAACAGAAGCAAAATTCAAACTTGTTAGCAGCCAATCAGAACGTTCAAACTTACAAACAGCCAATGGGAAAATGAATGATGTATTAAAACCAATCACAAACAGTCATACATTAACCAATATTACACATACGGTTAGCTTCTTACAGAACGATAACTCAAGTCTTTCATACAGGCAGAAGAGTTTCACAGACTGTGGAAAACACCGCCGCGGGACAGAGCCGAATATTTCCATCACATTTTAAAATCTGACTGGGATCAGGGTGCAGAGAGAGTGGGCAGGTGACGGGATCATGAATGTGACACAAACGAAGATATTTTGAGAAATGTGTCAGTGGTTTTGTGTTCGTACAACGAACGTTCAGTGTTGTTTGATGGTCAACATTCTTCAAAATATCTTCTGTAGTGTTCTCTCGTACAGGTTTAACATGACACAAGGATGAATAAATGATGACGGAATTCTTATTTTCTGGCGATCTGATGTCTGTTGTGTTGTTGTTGACAGAGAGTTGGCTCGTGAACTGGGATTCCCGTGGGCAGAATACTGGGAGTTTCTAAACTGCTTCATTGATTTGTCCACTGATGATGGTTTGAAGATGTTGGAGGAGCATTTGAGCGCTTGTGAGACTTTCACAGGAAGAGAACGTAAACTGGCTTGTTGTACACTGACCATTAAACCCGATTGAGCTTGAAAACAGAATCTGAGTTATCGTTTCTCTTTTAAAGGGAGATCTGATGAAACACCCAGCTTTCAGAACGACCGTCTGAACGGGTCTTTTGGTACGACACAGGAGAACTCATCTGAACATGATGATGATGATAGCCAACGGTTTCCAGTCTGTGACCTGATGCAGGAGTTCGAGAAGGTTTCTGTTCAAAACTCTTTTCCGTCACACGAGAACACAGACAAGTCATCTGATGAGCGTCATCCGGACTCTCCAGAGGTTCAGACTGAAGATGATGATCTGAGCTGTAGCTCTGAGGATTATTTCACAGCAGATGATGATGAAGGGCGGTGTTCTCCATCTCTGATCTGCAGCAGAAGACACGAGGAGGTGGACGCCTGTAGCTCCTCCGGTTCCTCCTTTAAATCCATGCACAGCGCTTTTGAGCTGCTGACTCACACGCGGCGCTCTTTCTTACTGGGGTGAGCAAGATTTCATCTGTCAAACATTTCTCTGGCTTGAGAACGAAACTCTTGTTTTATTAAATGAATAAATGTTTTTCTTTAGTGATTCACCAACCAAGCTTGATAACGAAGTTCTTGTTGCATTGAATGATGTGGATGTTGACAATCACTCATATCCCAACATCACCAAATGGAAGAAGAAGGTTTTGTCTCATCCCTCATCGCTGAGACAAAGGTATCTCGCAGCAGAGTTAGTTTAAGTTCAGCGCTAAAGCTCTGTCATTTCTCTTTGAAAGTCCTTCAGTTTTGCTCTGTTGTTGTAACCGATGATGTGGTAACTCTGTTGAATCATTCAGTTGGCCAGCAGTTTCACGGGTGACCGGAGACGCCGTGAGTTCATCAAGCGTCTCACCCGCTGCCTTCAGAAGCCCGACTCACTTACACCTCCAGCAGGTTATCTTCAGTCCTCTCAGCCGCCTGTGAATCACTCAATGCTCTTTTACTTTACAAGCTCTTACTACATATATTTTATGTATAGTATCTTAATAGAAGATTATGTATTGATTTTATTCAACAGTTGTGTTGCTTTTAACAGTTGCTGTTTTGTTTGAAATTGTCAATGCAGTGGATGTAAAAGAAAATGTTGTATGAATATATAAAACTTAACGAAATGGATTGATATGTTTGTCATGTTTCTTTATTTCATTGAGTTAGAAAAGCAGTTGTTGTTTCCTCAGTCAGTTTTGTGTGAGGATAAAGAATGACTCGAGCGTACTTAACAATACTTATTGCCCTGATAGCACACATACATCTGGTTTACGTCTATTTGACGTCTGCATTTACATCTGCAAGACATCTACAATACATAGTTTGCTCATCTGCAATATGTCTCGGAGATGTCTGCTGTCAGACGTCATATAGACATCTAGAAGATGTCTGTAAGATGTTTATGATTTAGTATGGATGTACAACAGCTCTTTCTAAGATGTTTAGCAGATGTTTTTAAGCAGCAGATCTCCAGATCTTTAGCAGACGTATTACAGACGTTCAGACGTCTCCGAGACGTATTGCAGATGAGCAAACTATGTATTGCAGATGTCTTACAGATGTAAATGCAGACGTCAAATAGACGTAAACCAGATGGATTGTGCTATCTGGGTGTGAACTAAACCACTTCATGTGATTCATCACTGTATTTCAACTTAAAAGTCTTGAGTGCAACTAAATGTTTCACTTGGCTCGGTTAAAGTTCTGTATGAATCACAGATTGCAAACCTTGTTGATAAAAGTGATACATGCATAAGAACCCCAACAATGCCAAATGAATTTGTTGCAAGCAACAAGTCACTGACTTGCACATTTGATGGATGTGAAGAGAATTTAATTATGTACCAACAAAGGTACACATAAAAACCAACTTTTATAATAAAATAGCATTTTTGGATCTTACACAGCTATTTTGACAGTATTTTTTATTTTGCACGCAACGAAAGTTTTTGATGCCCAGCCCTGGTTGAGCCACGCCCATTTGAGGCCACGCCGTCCTCTGGCCCCGCCCATCCGCGTCGCTGAGGTTTGACTCACTCGAGCGGTTTGCGTTTCGTTTATTATCGGTGTGATGATAAATCGGGAAGTGTGTATGACAGAAAGAGAGCGTCATTTTTTTGATTGACAGGAGGTGATCAGGATGCGCGGCAGCGCGTACGTGCCCGTGTCCGCTGCTGTCGCGCTGCTCGTATCGTCATCAACACTCTTCTTCACCTTCACGTGAGTCATTATTCACTTCAGTATTTCATATCGAGCAGCTACACATACACGAGTGCTTAAAAGAGGATTTCGATATGTCCCAGCACTCTACTTTTTTCTTTACTATATTACTAGGCTACTCTTGTATACTTTAGTATGGCAAAGTACAGATTATCAACTCATTACAGTCAATACAAAATATGATTATAATATACGTTAACAAAGTATATTGCTGCTTATAATATTCTACACTTTACTACAATTGTCTATAGATATTTTTCATGCAGCAGCAGACGGGACGGGACGGATTAGGATTTGCTCCAGTGATGTTTGATTTCTCTTCCAGTGATATCGGGGTGTTTGAGCCAAACTCAATGAGTTTAAGCTCAGGGAATCACATCTGTCCTTGTGTGTGTGTGTGTGCGTGTGCGTGTGCGTGTGCGTGTGTGTGTGTGTGCGTGTGTGTGTGTGTACCTGTTTTTATAATGCACACAAACTCATGGGGACTCAGAGAAGCCCTAAACTGAGTTCCCCACAGGTAGAGATTATAAATAACAGGATAGTTTTTTAATCTAAAAATGCATCAAGATTTGTGTGAGGTTTATGGGATACAAAATACAGTTCAGGAGAATATAACATGCACGTATTTATGATTCTTTTGAGTAGATGAAAGTTCTGGATTGGATACGGTTTAGGGAACATGTCACAAACTACATATACTAGTGAAATGTTTTTTTAAAATAAATGTTTCTATAAAAATATATTGAGAGTGTTATTCACTAATATTTTTATGATTACATGTTATACTGTAAATGACAATTATAATGTTCATATTCACCATGAAAAAGAATGTCATACATGTAGATGTTGAATTTCTGTCAGTCCAAATAACATGACTAATGATCACGTGAACACTCTATTACTCTCTCTGTGTGTTTGGCAGATGGTCAGAATGTTCAGGTCTCACATCTGTGTTAATCCTCTGATAAGAAATGAGGAGAAGCGAAAAGCTTTTGTCCTCAAACTGAGAACACTGACCTGAATTCAGTTCATTCATCTGACGTGCACAAGAGAAAATCACAACACAAGAATCACAATCAGGATTCTGAACATTCATGTGTTCTGTGACACATCTGTAGTGTATGACATATACAGTTGTGAAGAAGAGACGTGTGTGTGTGTGTGTGCACGCACATTTTATAAAAACTATAAGAATATACATTTTATAAGAATGGTTGAGAAATAGGAAATGTTACTATTAAGAATGTTATATTGTACTGTGTGATGTCTTTTGAGTTTTGTGCAGCAGACGTGTGTTTGATCTACATTCTGTAATCCACTGTAATTCCCCCCGACCCGCCCCGCTCCATTAATACAGACGCTCATCATCATATAACAGCAGCAATCTCAACCCAAGGACACAATAGAACACAGATACGCATGTGAATATGAAAGGATCATGTCACGTGGTGTTCTTACCGTATATTTACTTTTGATTAAACATGGTTTCACCAATACAGTGAATCTGTGTGATGCTTTTCTGTTTTTCACTCTTGATGTTATGATTTGTGTTGTAGTGATGGTTCTTGAGGAACAGAATAGTCAGTGAGATTAAAGGTGATTGAGTGATGTCATCAGGAGGAGACGGAGCATCTCATGATGAAGAGTTTACTGTCACATCAATGTTCAGCCATTCTCTCTCTCTGTCAGGTGTCCCTGGCTCGCTCAACACGTGTCTCTCTCTCTCCCGTCATGTGTGGGAATCCTCTTCCTCTTTGTTATGGCGAACTTCACCATGGCAACGTTGATGGATGCTGGTGTGTTCCCGAGGGGTGAGTGAAGCACGTGATGACAGCACTGTGTGTTATGCATTTTCACTCTTGTGCTGTGTTTTTATAACAGCCAATGAAGATGAAGATAAGGACGATGATTTCCGCGCTCCGCTCTATAAGAACGTGGAGGTGAGGGGTGTTCAGGTGCGCATGAAGTGGTGCTCCTCATGTCACTTCTACAGACCACCCAGATGCTCCCACTGCAGCGTCTGTGACCACTGTGTGGAGGTGAGACAGAGAGACAGGTCAGACACAAAGACACAGACAGAGAGAGAGACAGACACAAAGACAGAGACACACAGACAGACACAAAGACAGAGAGAGAGACAGACAGACACAAAGACAGAGAGAGAGACAGACAGACACAAAGACAGAGAGAGAGACAGACAGACACAAAGACAGAGAGAGAGACAGACAGAAAGACAGAGAGAGAGACAGACAGACACAAAGACAGAGAGAGACAGACAGACAGACACAAAGACAGAGAGAGACAGACAGACAGACAGACACAAAGACAAAGAGGGACAGACAGACAGACACAAAGACAGAGAGAGAGAGACAGACAGACACAAAGACAGAGACAGACAGACAGACAGAGAGAGAGACAGACAGACACAAAGACAGAGAGAGACAGACAGACAGACACAAAGACAGAGAGAGACAGACAGACAGACACAAAGACAGAGAGAGA
>NC_079911.1:20473524-20530233 GCF_024868665.1 Triplophysa rosa | reverse complement strand
GAGAGAGAGAGAGAGAGAGAGAGAGAGAGAGAGAGAGAGAGAGAGAGAGAGAGAGAGAGAGAGAGAGACATGCAGTTTCTCATGAACACTTGTGTACTCGTCTGTACATCATCAGGACTTTGATCATCACTGTCCGTGGGTGAACAACTGCATCGGCAGACGCAACTATCGTTTCTTCCTGCTCTTCCTGCTGTCTCTCAGTCTTCATGTGCTGGGGGTTTTCTCTGGTGGTCTCCTGTATGTTCTGGATCATCGGGAGAATTTGTGGCAGCTGCACGCTGCTGTAACGTATCTTTATTCACCTCTGTGTGCGTCGTGATGCATTTACACTGACAGAGAAGCTTAACTCAATCTTCAGACTGGCGGTGGTGAGCGTGTCGGCTTTATTCTTCATTCCTGTGGCGGGTCTGACGTGTTTTCACCTGGTGCTGGTGGCCAGAGGTCGCACGACCAGCGAACAGGTGAGAGACGCTGTGAGAGACCTGCAGCAGATGATGGCGAAGCACTCCTCCTGACACGTCTGACATCATTACAGGTGACTGGAAAGTTCCACGGTGGCGTCAATCCGTTTACACGCGGCTGCTTCGGCAACGTGCAGTTTGTTCTCTTCACACCCATCACTCCCAGGTGAGCACCAGAATGACATCATCGCAACAGTTTAGCAAAAACCTTCTCGTGTCGTGATGTTCTGTGAATTTGTTCATTGCTGTCTGTTCTGTCCTTTTAACGGCAGATATGCTGGAAAACTTCGGGATACATTTCCGCTTCACATACAGCCGCCTTTACCACCACCAGAGTCCCATGACCAGAGCCCTGACAACAGCGTCCAGAGAGAAATACTGACAGTAAAGCTTCTTTTATTGGTGTATAAAGCATTGTTTGGCCTTGCACCCGCTTATTTATCAGCTCTGCTCATTGAATATCAGACTGGGAGAACACTGAGATTCCAAGGACCAAGTTAAGCCAGAAAGGGGATCGTGCGTTTGCAGTAGTAGCGCCAACCCAGCTAGCACAGGTGCATCTGTAAGACGTCTGCTAAAGATCTGGAAAACATCCGCTGTGTAAAAACATCTTAGAAAGAGCTGTTGTACATCTTATAGACAGCAGACGTCTCCGAGACGTATTGCAGATGAGCAAACGATGTTGTGCGGATGTCAAATAGATGCATGCCAGATGTATGTGTGCTATCATGTTAGGGATGTTAGGGAAACTAAAGACACACTTGTTTGCCATGGCGTATTCTTAATGTGAAGTTTTATTATTATTATTATTATTGTTGACGATTATTTTCATAGGTGTTGGTTTTTGTTGTATACGGCGATGATGTAAAGCACATTGGTCGACATGTGTCGTTTTAATAGTGCTATATAAATCAAATTGACATTGACCGTAAAGCTCAATTCAGCGCAGAACCTTTCAGACAGACAAAGTCAAATGTTCCAGATTTTAAAGACACACTCGCAGTTATATGGATTCAGTTTTGTTGAGAGTGTGTGTTGACTGAAAACACGCACTATACATTTATATCACTATACAAGTATATCAGTGTAGTTTGTAAGTTGTTTATTTTCCAGAGAGAATCTCGACTGGACTTTTAATGTTTGTTCGTCTGTGTCAGTCTTTAGAAGGAGTTCCAGATGTTCCAGACATCAGTCCGCCTCCTCTGCCTCGTAAACCCGATCCGGTTCTGCTGAAGAATCATTTGGCTGCTCTCAAAGGTTTGTGAATGAAGTGAACCGTGTTGAATCTGTTGAGCTGAACGACTCGTCCATTCATTTGAATCTATGTTTATAGAGCGTTTGCTCCTGTCCAGGGCTGTGATGCCTTCGGGACACCCAACAAATGCCCATCAAACCTCAGACTCGCCCGGCGCGCCTGCGTTCTGTCAGATTCCCAGAGATCAGGTGACCACACACACACATCGATACAATCCTTTCTTCACAATCCATTCCAAAGATGATTCTTTCCTTCATGTGTTGATGTAGATCGTGAAGAGAGATGAAGAACTGAAGCCGCTGGTGACTGAAGAACATGAAGAGCATCAGATCATCTCAGCTCAGCGTCTGCAGTCAAACACACGCCTGATAAACTCTCTGAACACGCCGTGCTCGCTGAGTCTGAAACGCGACAGCCGTCATGAAGCCAGAGTTCAGATGTGCAGCCAGCGGACAGAAGCGCTCAATCTCGGCAGTCGAGTCAGTAGTCTGTCGTACGACAGTCTGCTCCGTCCGGCTGATGTCATCCAGCGAGGTCTGATGTCTCCTCAGGATGGGAATCTGTCCAGAGGTGTGGTTGGCATGCGGCGGAGTCCAGTGTTTATGGGCGTTCATCGTGAACCGTCGCCCGTTCGCTTCGACAGCCTCCCCAAACCGACCATGAGCTCCATCCAGGAGCGCGATGAGAAAACCATCTACGACACTCCCAGCAGACGCAGCGCGCAGACGGATTTCCCAGGGTCGTGTCGCGGTCCCACCCCCTCCGGCCTACGGCTCACGGGAGTTTCTCCTGAGCAGCGCCGCGTACGGTTACGGAAGCAGGTCACATCTCTCTTCATCATGCTCGCTCGGCCACCGGACCGCCGTCTCGCCGCTGCACTTCAGTCGATCTCTCTCACCGTCACTCTATCACTCACTGGAGCGTCAGTCACATCTCCACACTTCCACAGCTGCGCTTCCACACACAAGCGCAGCTTGTGTGCGGACCACACACAACTTTACCATTCATCACTACCTCCGAGATGAGAGACGGTCAAGAGACGAACACTGAGTCCTGAGAGAGAGAGAGAGAGAGAGAGAGAGAGAGAGTGTGTGTTTAGAGACCAGTGTACATGTAACTCGTGACATCCAGTCGATCTTCAGATGTTGGAAACCTGTAAAGATGACGTAATTCCCTTTATTGATTCTTTCTCTATTTGTATGTAGATATTTTTTTGTTTTCAAAAGAATGTATTCAGGGCATTTACTGTATTTTTTGATCTAAGATATGTGGTATATGGGTAGTTGACAAATGTAAATGTGTCCTGTGGCGTGACAGGAAAAAAAAACTAAAAGTGAAGGTAAATCTCTCTAATGCTATTTTGTATAATAATATTAAAGGCGGGGTAACCGATTTCTGAATTACGCTTTAGACAACTGAGTCGGGCCGAGTACCAAAACAACCTTGTAGCCAATCACACAGTGCACAGGACGGACATTAGCCGAGCGCTGACCAAAGCGACAGATGGGGGTACGGGTGTGTTTGTTTTGGTGATTTGAACATCAACAACAGCTAAGAGAAATCGGACACCCCGCCTTAAATGATAAAATAATATATTATGAACATTTTTTTTTTTTTTGCTGTGACATCGTAGGACACATATACAGTTATATTTGTCATTCATCTCCGTCCGCCCATATTTCAATGATATTTACCTGTCTAGTGCTACTGTGGTTTATGAGTAGTTATTAGTTAATCAAGTCAACTGGGTTGTGAAATCTGTGTATGGTGTTGATGTTAAACTGGTTCTGGTGAATAACACTTCTAACTCATAGAAGACCTTGAGTAGAAGAACGGTTTGTTAGGAGGTTTTATTTGGAAGAATCTTTCGTTCAGTGTGAAGATGGAACGGGTTCTTCAGACGGAGATCCCAGTATCGTGTACGTACACAAGCCTGATCATCCTCTCATTTCTGTAAGAATATAAATATACTGTACTTGTCTTGTTTTACGTGTGGAGGTTTGGCTCTCCTGTTTGTGCCAAGTGGTTGATGTCCTTAGGACAACATCATGTTGACCCCGGGACAACATTTAAATCAACCAATCAGAAATAAGTTTACAGTTTACTTTAAGTTTAATCTTCCAACCAGGATTAGATCCTTCTAGACCATGTTTTTCACTTATCATTTAAGTTATGGTTTGGGTTGGGCTTTGGTGTGGGTTTAGGTTTTATTCATAAAAATGTTGTCCTGAGGACATCAACCACTTGGCAAAATCAGGTCGAGCGTGGAGGTTTCTCTCATCTGCACACACACACACAGCTCAGTAGTGCAAATATAAACATCTGTTTACGTCACATGGTTTTTATATGAGGTCTTCTCCAGAGTGTTTGGATGGTTCTTTTTTGTGTTTTATCAGAAGGAAGAGCCGTGAATCTCTCTCTCACACAGAGAAATTATGTTATTTCTTAACCTGAGAGACGCCGGTGGTGGTGATGGGATTACGTCTGTGCTGGTGAGCTCACTCTCATGTTTGTAGATCGTGTGTTAATCTAAACCTCTGTACAGTAGACATGGGATTAATGTGTGTTCTGTTAGTAATAGTTTTCTGCTGTTGAATTACAGTTTTTCTCGATTTCTAAAACACAAAATACACCAACTTGTACAAACCCCAAACACAAACATCCTCATCTTGCAAAGGTTTAACCATGTTCTCATTCAGAAAACACAAACTGAAGTGTCAAGATGTAAAGTCAAATAGCACACTTCTATCCATCAGTAAACACACAAAAATGATCTCAGGATCATATCGACAGGAGCTCATCCATCCTAGAATGATCCACAGGGCTTTATACTTAAACATTCAGTATAATATGAGAGACATTTCACTATATTCTGTATCCAGTAAACTGTAGCATGTGTACACCCTCAAATTTATGATTGTCAAGTTTATTTGTGGCATTTCTTTTACATGTTCTGTATTTTTGCAAACAAGTATTTTGTCAGAAGACCAAGAAATTGCTAACGTATCCTGTGATGAAATTGGGCCAAAGGTGCAGAGGATGAGGTTTAGTAACGGTGTTTTGAATACAGTCATTTGACAGCTCAGTGTTCTGAAGTGATCTCACCAGTGTCTAAGACTGTGACTTTTCAGCAAGTTTGAATGGTTTTGAGAGGAGAGCTTCATTTTGACCCGAAAATAGGATGTTGAGGGAATTGGGTGAGAAGCTATGGAGTTGCGTTTAGAGTTCAGAGAAAAGGAGCCATAATTCAAGAGATTAAAGCAATCGAGAAAAACTCTATTGTTTGATAGGGTGCTGTCACATATCTCATATGTTTTTGACAGTATGCTTAACATTTCTAATCCTCAGATTAAAGGTGCAGTACGTGATTTCTAAAAGACCCCCTCCCCTTTATTGCTCCGCCCTCAAAATGAAAGTCATCATCAAAGTACAGCGAGAGCGATTCCTCCTGTGTATGATTTTTCAACTCGCTCTTGCTGTAATGTGATGTCAGTTCTTGCGGCGCCACATGAAATCGAACACACCACACACTCCGCCCCATTATAAGTGAACACGCCCCCAATTGCTGATTGGCTACAGGAGTGCTATGGTGTTTGTTTTTTGTCTTATTTACACAGGACTAGCAGACATCTAGCAAAAATTGAGTAAATCATTTGTTTAGGTGTTGATGTAAGTTCTCCAGAACTCACTTACTGAAGCTTTTCCTTTAAAGCAACATCATTGTGAGTCGAGCCGTAACACTCTCGTCAGCAGGGTATTTCATCTGTCCTTCACTCTCTCTCTCTCTCTCTCTCTCTCTGTGAGATCAGATGAGTGTGGATGCTGGTGGATTTGGAGCGCTCTCATGTGTCGTCCTCTGCGGTTGCTGTTGAATTAGCGGTAATGAGGATGTTTACTGAATGAGATCTGCTGGGCTGTGAGGAGCGTTTCTGGATCATTGTGCTGTTGATTCAGCAGCTATTGCAGCGCTCTGAGTGTGCGTGCGTGTGTGAGTCTGGGGGCGTGCATGCGAGTGAGGATGATCTAGTGCATGTGGTCGCATGAGCTGTGAGGAAGGATGACTGCTCGTGTGTGAGCTGCGGCGAAGAGAGAGAGAGAAATCCCGAGACGCCGTTGAGGAGCAGCAGGAGCGATGCCTGCAGAGGTGAAGGAGGTGAGTGCAGTTTCTCTGCGTCTGCAGCATGCAGTCATGCAGCTCTGGTGAATGTGAGGGGCTGGGCTCATGCGCTCTCTCTGGATCTTTTCATGCGCTGCTGCTGCTGTGTGTGTGTGTGTGTGTGTGTGTGCGTGCAGATGATAGAATAACACACACATGTGCTGTCTGACTGCAGCGCTGCATGGCTGCTGCCGCTCTGCTGTATTGTGGTGTGATGTGGCTGCTGTTCATATCGCAGATGGATGCACCACTACTCAACTGGCATCCGTCTGATCCGCCGCAGCTGCAGGCCGAGTGTGAGCGCATGCGGTCGCCACTGAAGTTTGCCTGTGTGATACATGTGTCCTACTTGTGTTTGTGACGGCTCTCGCGGTTGCCCTTGAGCTTCATGTGATGCACTGAGCGTTAAACTGCACGTCTCAGAGAGACTGAGCATGTGCAGGAATGACTGATGCCGATGCAGTTTGACGGGTGGATCCGTCTGTTTTCAGTGTCCGTTCACATGACGTAATGAGCACGAGAAGGTTATAAACTGTGTGGATCAGCCCGTGTGTAGACACAAACCCGTGAGCCACTAAAGTTCACATGAGCAAAACACACCAGACATTAAACTGGATGCTGTTCGTGTTTTTAATCCGTGTCGTTCTACAGAAAACGTCTCATTCCTTTTTGCTTGATGTCATCTGGTCCTCTTCATCCTCCAGTAAAAGTCAAGTCCCATCCTTCATTTTTCCCAGAATACATCACACGATGAGACTTTAATGGGTATAAACACATGTTAAGCGTTAAATGATTCTTAATATTATTCATGTTATCAGTGATAGCAATGGCAGGTTGAAATATAATGTGTGAATGTGCAATGGTTGTTTTTATATGCATTCATTAATTCACATTAAATCCTTTAGGGTTAGGGTCATTGACTCGTTATTTATTCTGATGTCTGAGCATCATCTCACATGTTGAGGAGAGATGTGATGTTTGCAGAATAAATGACAGTCATGAGGAACTCTTTAAAACTGATTCTCGTTTCCATGGCGTCACGTCTATCCTTCTGCATCGATGCATTTCAAGTGTTCCAGATACAGACATGCTTTAAAGATATTCAGAGAAATGCCTCATTCTGTACATTTGCAGTGGATCAGAATCACACTGACCCCCCCCCAAAAAATTACATTTACATTTAGTACAATAATGTCATGATAACAAAATATCAAAGAAAATCATATTGATTGTCAGAAGAGATGACACAGACGCATTTTGAATCTACCCGCCTGGAGAACACTGTAGCATTTGGCACCTGAGCACAGTATATATGATTGTGTTTTTGAACGAGTTGTGGTTTACCACAGTTAACTTTAGTTTCGTTTATTTACTGTAGTATTTTCAAGAGTATAATAGTTACTATAACATCGTTGCCGTCCTTCCGAAACCCTGTATGTCCAAATTCACAGTTTTTCAGGAAATGGTAAAAAACCACCGAGTCACATCTCAAGAAGGGGATTTCTTAAGTGTGTCATTGATGATGTGTTCGTGTGTAAATGAGAAACACGCTTCAAACATGCTAAACAGATGATAAACACTGGTGTTTGGTTTAATAGAAGCCGGACCACGAGGAGCCGCCGGCAGATGAAGACCCCAAAGATCAGACAGAAGAACCTCAGACAGCTGACGAGACGACAGACGTGTCCACGCCCATCATTGAAACTCACGTGAGCTTTCTGTCTTCTGTCATTCTCACAATGAACTCACGAAGCCAGAATTTAAAACGAAACATGAAGATGTATTTTGGATTTCACTTCTGGTTAAAGTTGATTTATGGTCTTGTTTCTGAAGACGGAGAGTTCTGGGATCGGGACGGAGAAATCCTCCAGTCCAGATTCAGAGTCAACCCCGCCGAGCACCAGCAGCTCTCATGAACACGTCCTGAAGGTCTACAAACCACTTTCGTACTACTCATTTATTTCTCCTGAGCAATTTGAGAAGAATTTGATGAGAAATGAGTGATGTAGAAATAGTTGTGATCCAGCAAACAGTGAATGTTTCTGATGTTCAGATGAATGTCTTCTGTAGGACGGCTCATCGGAAGGTTTGGAGGACTGTCAGACATCATGTCCAGATGATCAGAATCCAGATGAAGCTCCGCGTCCAGATGTCCCGAGCGAGAAAGAAGCTCGACCTGCTACGGTTACCCTTCCTGACCCCGAGTCCTGCGTGACCTCTGACCCCTCCAGTGAGGACGATCACAGCGGCGTTCTGCCCAGATTCCCGTACCACCCGTTTACCAACCTGCCCGGCAGAAACTATTTGGCCGAGAACTGTTACACGCTGCCTCTGCAGCGGGACGGACTGACTCGAGGAGGACGCACGCTGCCCACCTGTAACAGCTCACCTAAAGGCCAGCAGGACGGCGCCGTGCCCACGGTCAGCCATCCCATCCTCGCTGGGACTCTTCATATGAGACCGAGTCTGGACCTCAGTGTGGACGATCTCCTCGCTCCGCTGGCTCACCCGTATTTCTCGGATCTCTACAGGACGCTTTTACCGCAGAAGCGCGCCAGCATGGTGAGTCTGGACACCCTCCGCAAAGACCCGCGCTGGAGAGACCCAAACCTGAGGGAGGTCATCGCCATGTTGAGTCACCCCGTGGATCCGGTGAAATCGAACGCCGCCGCGTATCTCCAGCATCTCTGTTACGAGAACGATCAAGTCAAACAGGAGGTGCGTCAGCTGAGGGGCATCCCGGTCCTGGTGGGTCTTCTCGATCACCCCAAACCTGAAGTCCACCGGAAGGCCTGTGGCGCGCTGCGGAACATCTCCTTCGGCAGGGACAATTTCAACAAGGTGGCCATTAAGAATTCTGACGGCATTCCCGCTCTCCTGAGACTCCTCAGGAGATCCAACGACGTGGATGTCAGAGAGCTGGTCACAGGTGAGAAAAAAAATCATGCATACACAATTCTGCTTATTACACTAAACTACTACCCATAAAAAACAAAAACATGGACGTGAAATATGAGTGAGCGAGTGTAAGTGATTCTATTGTGGATGAAGGAGACACGAACCTACAGAAGGAGACCGCCATTTTTTATTATAGATATACATATATACAGTATATATGGGAAGTTGACGAATAAATTGAACATGTAGAACATTTAGAAAACAAACTGTTAATATGATAATGTTTTAAATGATTCATATTTATATGTATAATATAAAATAGCATAAGCGAGATTTATCTTCATTGTACATTTTTGTTATTACTCTGTAGGACAAATTTGCATATTCGTCTGTCAACTTCCCATTTATAAATATATGTACTGTGTATATATAGTTAACATAATATTCAACTTTTTTGTTCTTTACATATACATGACATTTCTTAGTTTTACATTTATTGGAATCCTACAACCTTTCTACTTTAAATTCAATTTAAATAATTAAAACAGTAAATAAATTAAATTAAATTAAACATTTATTTGATTAAATATATTTTTAAAGAAATGTTTCAATAAAATGTTAGTAAATATTTATTTAATAATCTTTTTTATTATTTAAATACCGTAAATACCATTTAGGTTATTAAAGTTTATTGGATGCTAGATGGTCCGACATGGTTTCACACTGAACTGTAGACAGATTGGCCAGCGTTATACAAACTATTGGAGCGGTATCTGTGGTCACCAATCAGGATGGAGTATTCCAGACACACGTTCTCTCTGAATGTGATGGTGTTCATACTGTGTTTCAGGAACGCTGTGGAATCTCTCATCACATGAACCTCTGAAGATGATCGTCATCAATCACGGCCTGCAGACGCTGACCGATGAGATCATCATTCCTCACTCGGGTTTAAGGGGCGACCCCAACGACCCCGCCCGACCCGGAGACCCGGAGTGGAACACGGTCTTCAAGAACACGTCGGGATGTCTGAGGTGACGCTGGAGCTCAGATTCTTCTGTCAGATGTTTTCTGCGAGATGATTTTTCCTCTCAGACTGTCTTGTGTTTACAGGAACGTGAGTTCAGACGGAGCTGAAGCTCGACAGAGACTGAGGGAATGTGACGGACTCGTGGACGCTCTGCTGCACGCGCTTTACTCTGCCGTCACAAAGAGAGACATCAATAACAAAGTACGAGTTCAAAAATGACACATCTTTCTCATGTTTCTCAAGCTTTTCTTTCAGGTGAAATATCCTAGACACACATGAGACTTAAGCAAAGGTTTCCCTTTACTCTCCATTAAATCTCATTGATGTCTACAGGAATAATTGTGACATTAAAGAGATCTCATCTGTGATTGATCTGGAAATAAGAAAATCAGTTTTGCGTGAAGAGAAATTGACCAGTTTTGACAGCGAGATTCACGTTGTTTAAAGTTGTGTTCATGTGTGTGTGTGTGTGTGTTTCAGTCGGTGGAGAACAGTGTGTGTATTTTGAGAAATCTCTCTTATCACGCACACAAAGAGGTGCCCGGAGCCGAGAAGTTTCATCTGCAGTCAGCCAATCACACCTCAAAATCAGCCGCTCATCATAAGAAGAAAGATGATCTGGACTGTTTCAGTGGACGGAGCACTAAAGGTCAGATGTCAGACAGAGATCTTTACAGCAGAATTCTGTGTTGTTTTGTTTGTGTTGATGTGTAACAGCTGATGAACAACTGTGTTAAATTGTGTGTGTGTGTGTGTGTGTGTGTGTGTGTGTGTGTGTGTGTGTGTGTGTATGTGTGTGTGTGTGTGTGTGTGTTTGCTGCTGTCGTCTGCAGAGGAGTGGTTCCATCAGTGTAAGTCTGTCTCTGTCAAAATCTCATCACTGACTACAAAAACAAACAAACACAAACACACACACACACGCAGACGCACGCACACACAGACACACACCCACGCATGCACCCACGCAGACGCGCACACACGTAGACACATGCACACACGTAGACACATGCACACACACACACACACGCAGACACACACACACACACACACACAATCAGAAACACAACACTGAAGGTGTGTGTGTGTGTGTGTGTGTGTGTGTGTGTGTGTGTGTGTGTGTGTGTGTGTGTGTGTGTGTGTGTGTGCGTGTGTGTGTGTGTGTGTTGTAACTCCTCAGGCAGGAAACACGGTGTGAGTGAGAAGAAGGTCAGCTGTGTGGATCTTCACAGGAGGAGTTTACCCATGAAAGGTGCGGCGTGTGTCACTCACAGCTCTCGTTGTCATCTACAGTGAGACATGTGTGTGTGTGTGTTTGTGCAGGACTAGAGCTTCTCTATCAGCCGGAGGTGGTGAGACTCTACCTGTCGCTCCTCAAACTCAGTCAGAACCATAACACGCTGGAGGCGGCAGCGGGAGCTCTTCAGAACCTGTCTGCGGGACACTGGGCTGTGAGCGCACACGCACGCACACACACGAACACACGCACGCACGCACACACACACACGCACGCACACACACGCACGCACGCACGCACACATACGCACGCACACACACGCACACAGACACACACGTGTTCAGTCTTTTCACAGTCTCTGGTGCACCAATGCTTTCTCGTGTCTACAGCAGTTCTGTTCGCAGACATTATTGGAAATAATTTGTGATTGTTTTTTTTTTTACACATGAGTAATATGAAGTGGTGTTTTTAAATCATCACCGTATAATCATACATGTCATTTTTGAAAGTGTCTTAATGTTCTCAGTGGTCCAATTATATCCGAGCGACGGTGCGTAAAGAGAAAGGTCTGCCGGTGCTGGTGGAGCTGCTTCACTCTGATGCTGATAAAGTGGTGCGGGCCATCGCCATCGCTCTGAGAAACTTAGCCATCGACCACAAAAACAAAGATCTGATCGGTATTTCTGACAACATTCATGTTCACGTTCTCAAACACATCAAGTCAAACAAGTTCCCGTACTTTGTGAAACAAGCACATCATCGTCCATCAGAAGGACATGACGTGATCTTCATCTCTTCATCAGGGAGTTACGCCATGAGGGATCTGGTGAGTAATCTGCCCTGCGGACAACAGCGACCCGCCAAAAACCTGGAGGGAGACACGGTGGTGGCCATTCTGAACACAATCCTGGAGATCGTCTCGGAGAACCTGGAGAACGCTCGCTTTCTCATTCAGGGACAGGGAATCCAGAAACTGGTGTCCATCAACAGAACCAGGTGAAGTCACATCACATCACAGGTCATTCTGCATGAGAAAGCATCACTTCTGATGTCTGAATGTTCGCTTGTGTTCCAACTCTTCAGCCAATCAGCGCGCGAGACCAAAGCAGCGTCACACATTCTTCAGACTGTTTGGGCTTATAAAGACCTGCGACAGACGCTCTGTAAGGCCGGCTGGAGCAGAACTCACTTTAAGGTAAAAGTGCTTTCATTTCCAAGCTCACCAAGAGTCACAGACGTTAAATCTCACGGCCGACGAATATTAATGTGATGTTTCAGCCGGTCGTCTCCGGTCTCGTGAAAAAACAGAAGAACACGAAGCAAGGCAACGATGACATCACACTGCCATTGATGGAGAAAAACCAAGGTCAGCATCACACGTGTGACGCAGCATCAGTGTTCTTCAACATGACACGCGTCCATTCGTGAGCCTCAAAAGAGCTTTACAATTAAACCTGTGTGTGTGTGTGTGTGTGTGCGTGTGTGTGTGTGTGTGCGTCATTCAGATGGATATTGTCCCGTGGATCAGACGGAGAGGATGGGACATGCTCCGTGTCACATGATCGAGAGGGAATCTTTCCAGGTGGACACTGCTGCTGTATCCGTACTCATTCCGTCTATGCAGAAACGTTTGTAAAGGAAAAATATAAATACTGTAATTTTAGGAAGTGTTTATATTAAAGGACTTTCAGTAATATGCTTCATGCATATAGTAGCAATGACCCTCTGAAGAATCACTGATGACGTCGTGTGTGTGTGTGTTTAATGGTGTAGGGTGTAAATGACAAGAGACCTTTCATCAGGACCAGTAGACCTGCGGTGGGTTTAGTGGAACGGACACCACAGCCGCTGGATTCATGGGTCTGATACTCTATACACCACGGTAAATAAAGATGTTATTCAACAGTGAAGCTTTAAAAACACCGAGCACTTCAAATAAAAAAATCTCTTTTGTTGTGTCATCCATTTCCAATGTACACATTAACAACATTTTGGTTTTGTTTAATTTGTAGGTTGATGATGCTCATTCTGGACTGATATTATCTGCCTTCAGCACAAATCATCACTCGATCAAACCAGAGAAATATAGAACATATCATAGATGTGCATTTCCACACCAAGCAAATGATGAATTATTGTTAAAAGAGCTTGCGTCCTGAAAGAAAATAAACCATTATTTGCTGCTCTGGCAACTTTCACTGTTAAACTCTGTTTTAAAAGTCTGTTTCAAATCAGATTATGTCAAGTTATGATCTACTTGTAATGTTTTTATTGTTTTGGGTTATGAATCTTTAGCTTCAACTGTTTAATACTGTTTCAGATATTTATGTGCGAATTTCAGTTCTTTGGACCTTTTCCATGTACAAAAGAGATAAAATGATTTGTTATTATCAGAATAACGTCTACAGGAAAAAAAACTGTACCTACTAAAGACTTTATCAGAGAATATATTAAAACTTTTAACTCATTCATACTAAACTTTTTCATAACATAAGTGATTTAATTGCTTGAAAAATAAAATCAGCCAGTTTGATCTTTTCCTAACAAATCTTTTCATCATGCATCTAACAAAGTGAAATAAAACTCAAATATATCACACCCTTGCTTTGTGGACGTCGAATATTTTGAACGAATCAGACGATCGATTCAAACGGGTGTTTTAAACTCGCGAGATTTGGTTACATTGATTCGCAGAAGCGTGTTTTAAACTCGAGTGATTCGGTTGAATCGATTCACTGAATCAACAGACTCGGTGTTGAGCAGAAGCGTGTTTTAAACTCGAGTGATTCGGTTGAATCGATTCACTGAATCAACAGACTCGGTGTTGAGCAGAAGCGTGTTTTAAACTCGAGTGATTCGGTTGAATCGATTCACTGAATCAACAGACTCGGTGTTGAGCAGAAGCGTGTTTTAAACTCGAGTGATTCGGTTGAATCGATTCACTGAATCAACAGACTCGGTGTTGAGCAGAAGCGTGTTTTAAACTCGAGTGATTCGGTTGAATCGATTCACTGAATCAACAGACTCGGTGTTGAGCAGAAGCGTGTTTTAAACTCGAGTGATTCGGTTGAATCGATTCACTGAATCAACAGACTAGGTGTTGAGCAGAAGCGTGTTTTAAACTCGAGTGATTCGGTTGAATCGATTCACTGAATCAACAGACTAGGTGTTGAGCAGAAGCGTGTTTTAAACTCGAGTGATTCGGTTGAATCGATTCACTGAATCAACAGACTCGGTGTTGAGCAGAAGCGTGTTTTAAACTCGAGTGATTCGGTTGAATCGATTCACTGAATCAACAGACTCGGTGTTGAGCAGAAGCGTGTTTTAAACTCGAGTGATTCGGTTGAATCGATTCACTGAATCAACAGACTAGGTGTTGAGCAGAAGCGTGTTTTAAACTCGAGTGATTCGGTTGAATCGATTCACTGAATCAACAGACTAGGTGTTGAGCAGAAGCGTGTTTTAAACTCGAGTGATTCGGTTGAATCGATTCACTGAATCAACAGACTCGGTGTTGAGCAGAAGCGTGTTTTAAACTCGAGTGATTCGGTTGCATTGATTCACTGAATCAACGGCAGAAATCGTTGATACAAAGACTCGCAGTGTGAAGCGTGTTTTAAATTTACTGAATCAACAGACGCATTGTTGAACAAACTGAAGTCCAGGTGAATCACTACATACTTCATATGATTGTTAATGTCAATTATTCCATTGTATGAGAGATGTTTTATATGCTCGTATAGGAATAATGATTTACATTTGATGTGTTTATATTACATTATTCCGTAAATGATGCAGAGAAAAGCTTCTGCTTCGTAGCTCAGGAGATCAGATGGAGATGCAGATGAGACTTCAGCAAAAGTTTCCATTCGCTCCCTGCTTAATCTCATTGAAAGAAATAAATGAGATATTAAAGAGATGTTAACGATGTGTTTATATTCTAGATGTTGATGCGATTATATTGTTCGTAGGTGTTAAACAGAGATCAGTGACACAGGTGTACAACATGAACCCAAAGTCAGAATGTGTCAGACAAACTCCGCGCTTTCGTCGTCCACATCGCTCCGTCTTGTCCACCACTCGCTCTCACAGACAGCTCGTTAAAGCCGTGAAGATTTGGAAGACGCCGTTTGTCAGTTCCTCAAACGTCACCCCCGGAGCTTTAAAGCCCAGATCTTTTAAAGAGCGTCTGATGTGTGTGGAAATGCATCGCAAGGCGTCTGAAGTCTCAACAGCTCCAAAGTCCATCGCCTGTTCCATCAGAGACCTGCAGCTGTGCAGCTCGGATTCATCTCCATCACCCTTAAACCGTCCGTTGGAGTCCCAGGACACCCGCCGCAGACGCCCCGTCCACACCAGACGCTACAGAAGACAGTTAGAGTGGTATCACACCTTATCCAGAAACAAGAGACCACAACGACTCAACCTGGAGGTGTGTGACGTCTTTATTTCTGTCTGCAGAACGCATACGAGTGTCAGTCTGGATAATCCTCGATGAACTTCTGTCTTTACAGGGTCAAAGGTCACAGACAACTCTCAGAATGACAGGTTAGTCCTCATTCAATTCAAATTGATATAAAAAACAAGTTGAAATCTCAGTTTTGACAAATATTACCAAATTTAAAATGCGAAGATTAAACGACATTTTGACTGTATCTGAGTTTGGCTTTATTAGAAAATTCACTTAAAATGCACAAAAGTACAACATAAAAAGTAGATAAAAAGTATATTGTCTTATTAGCATAGCCTACATCTTTTATTCTAAAAATATGAAGATAAATCAGTAGCAAAATATATTACGGAATGATATCTATACAAGATAGTATAATTCATGGAATAGTTACACTGTACATCAGGCACGTGCAGGGGGGGGTTCGGAGGGTGCTTTAGCACCTGCCTCTTTGGCCCGTAATGCCTAAAGTGCCCTTTTGTCAAGGCAAAAATTTTTTTTTGTAATTAAAGGCCATTTTGTGAAGGCCTGCTCAAGCTAACTATTAGTAAAATTAATGAATAATAATTTAACCCTAAATAAATGACTCACGTGATGACCTTTCACCTGACGACCTCATCTGACAGGGGTTCTCACGTTCAGACGCCTTCAATAGATTAGCGCGTTTCCAGGATCTACTGTTCGCGGCTGCCGGTAAGTGGTGTTTTCAGGGGAGCGGTGTGCTTGTTTACTTATTAGTGTATTTATTATTATTATTACGAGTAGTAGTATTTCACAAGAACGCCGTGAAGAGAACATGCACTGCTCTTGTGTGTCTAGCCTGCTCTGAACTGACGTGACGTTAGCTGCAGCTAATGTTACTTCTACACACAGCAAAGGAAAACAATGCTTATTCACTTTTTGAATTGATGTTTGCTGTTTGGGGGAGAAAAGTTTCACGGCGTCGCGTGTTCTTGTCTTTTTATATTATTTGACTAAAACTATTAACACTTTGAAGTATTATTATTACAGTATTTACAGTAGAGTGCCTTCAAAACACTGGTAAAACAGGCTTAGGCCATGTTCAGACATTACTTCTTTTCTGACAAGAAAAAGTTGACAAAGGCGCTTTTTTAGTAAAAAAATACAAATATCAGCAGAACGCCATGACTTCGGAGGCAGCCCAGAGAAACAGATAGACAGCGTAACAGAAGTCTATTTGAATTAGAAACAGAGTTCGTCTTGCAATAACTAATCACATATTTAAAAACTACATTGCTTATTTGTCGGTAGAAATGCAATCAGAAGTTGCTGAAAGTTAAAATTAAACTTACATTTATACAAAACTATCCTCCAACGGGCGTTTCGGCCGCCATTTTATTTTTTCGAGCTTGATCTTTCCCAACCAATCACGTTCCTCGCATGTTGTTATGGAAACGACAGGGCGTCTTTTTCAGAAAAGTTGAACTTTTTTCAACCTCAAAAGACGCCCTGAGCTGCAGAAAAGACGCCGGCGCTGGCGTTTAAAAAAGCGCTCAGCACTTTTTTTGAAAACACGGTTTATTACATAGGATTATAATGTAAAACAGACGCTAGCAGCTTCGGAAAAAAAGTCAAGTCTGAACATGGCCTTATTCTGATTTTCTAATCCTCCGAATTATACTTATCAACGCTGTTCTGTTTCTTTTTCGAAACAGCATCATGGCATTTGCTGCTTTATCAATTACAGAAGCATCCGTATTGATACACATATCAGCAAGGAATGCATCGCGATATACAGTATTGCTGTATTGATGTTTTGAGCACTGCCATATTTAAAGCCTTGTTCCATGTGCCACTTTTATACTTTGAGCACCTGCCCCTTTAAAGGTCTCTGCACGGCCCTGCTGTACATGATAGTATACATAAGTGTGATGGCTTTGCTTTAGTTGAAACGGTTTTATTTAAACTATTATTTGCTAGATCAGTTCATTGTGATTTTCCTGCCATCAGGGGGCGGTGTGGCTGGTCATCAAATGCCGCTCTTTCTCTCGCCTCTGATCGATCGAGTGCACAAGTTAGTTTTGCATTGGGTTTATCGCAAAAGTAGTAGCAAAAGTCAAGGCGGGAAGATTTGAAACTGCAGTGACTAAATCTAGGAAATATGTAAACATGTGCTATGCATTTGTATCTGCCTAATGTATTTTGTAAATGCCAGTTTACACATTTGTGACCATTTTTCTGCAACTTCAAATTCAGAAGACAGATTTGTGAGTTTTGTCCACGAGTGCAAATCTCAACATTCAACTTCAGTCTTTTATTTGACAAGTTTTCACATTGGGGCCGAGTGTACATTTTAGTGTACAGGTACAAATACTTACTTTACAAGTTCCCAAATTAAAATCTACATGCTCTCAAGTTTTGCTACTGATTTATCTTCATATACTAATTGCGCATGCACTTGAATAAACTTATTTTTATTTTAAGGGAACATGACTCATTGGAGCACTTTCTTTAAAAGCGTCACAACCATATTTGATTTCATGTTTACTATCTTCTGATGAGTTTGGTTAATGGGTTTGTCATCTCAACACAGGTCCCTCTTCTCACAGAAAGAGACGTCAGAGAAGTTCTCCATCAGCTCAAAGTCCTCCAGAGTTTCAGACGCCAGTGAGGAAGACGAGTCGAAGACTGTGGAGACGACAGCTGGACAGCAGCAGTTCTGACTCCAGCAGATCCACTGATACAACACCTGCACAAGTCAAGAAGACCAGACGTCAAAAACAAAATAACACATATAAACCCTGTGACAACACAAACCGCCTGAAACCTTCATGGACTGAGTTTAATTTCCTTGATATTCATTCTGATTTAATCACAGAAGCTTCACCTGCGCACAAAACACGGAAGAACCTCAGTGCCATGTCAAAGAAAGACAAAAGAAAAGATTCGCCTGTCACAAAACCGAGCGTCCAAACCTCTGACGTCAAGAGTTCACAGAAAATAGAACAGAAGGTTAACAAAACCAAGACGAGAGAAGATCAGCTAACCAGAAAAAACATCAGAGGAACAAACGGACGAAAGATCTCGGACACGGGGGAAAATGAGCAACGAGTTCACTTCAAGACTCCTTCATCCAAAACAAAACGGAGAGGTTTCAAACCCAGAGATTCTGATCAGAGTATCACAGCAGCACCTCCACGAACACCAGACACTGACCGAAGCTTTCATCTGAAAACTACAGAGAAACACACCCGATGAATGAACACATGATGGCAGTGTGACACCGTCTGTAAAACATTCATTTCATTCTTACTGGACAGAGAATAAACTTCATAAATATGACCAGCATTCATGTTTGATGCGTCTGTAAATAATTTCATCAACCTTAAAGCCACAATATGGACTAATATTGTTATGAAATATCAAGAATCACTTGCGCAGTGTGATATGTTTCATGCAGTTGTGTACTTACATGATCCCAAATGTTCCCAAGAATGTGCAAATACAGAGAAATTCCTATTTAAAATAATGTCCCCTCCCTTGTCTCTGTCGCATATCAGTGACTTAATATCCGGTGCTCCGCACTACCCTCAGTTTCCGGTTGTAGAAACTACGGCAACACGCACATGCGGAAGTGGTTATACAGCATCTGTTGTTCTGTTATTATGGATCAGGATTACTCTGGCGAGTAAAGGAAACCCAAAAAAGTGTAAACGTAGGTCAAATAAGGCAAGCAGGCTTATGGACAAATGAAGAAATAAAACAAGGATTAATATCGGCGTGGCGTTTTCTAAATGGAGAGAGCTTCGCGACCAAGAGACTGCGCTCTCGCATGTGTTTTAATAGACAGGTAAGCACTTTTTCTGATTTCGCGCTCACTCGTTGTCTCAGGTAAGTTTTTCTTTTAATTCGGACATGATTAACAGTTACTTATTACTAGTAACAGACAGAGGTGGGTAGTAACGCGCTACATTTACTTGAGTAACATTTTGGAAAATATGTACTTTTTAAGTAAAATTAAAAGTGTGTACTTTTACTCTTACTTAAGTAAATTTCTAATAGAAAATCTGTACTTTTACTTCGTTACATAACTTACATTGTATTCGTTACTTACATTGACGTTCCTTCGTTCCTTCATTTTAAAATATGCTTTTTAAAACGCGTTGTTTATTTCAAGGTTGTCGTCTCTTTTTACGGGCATTCCTGAGTGATCGATTCTTTTGAGTCGATTCTTTTGAAAGCATTAATTGAACAATGGGCAAAACCATTCATAGGCTAATGAATCAGTTCAAATGATTTGTTCAGTTCGCAGCACGATCGGAATCATCTGAAGCAGGATTACTCACTCCTCGTAGCGCGAAACTTAAGAACACGCAGAACACAAAGAGCGTTGGATGAAGTGGATATTAATCTATATCTATACAATCAAAACTGCAAATGTGTCATATTGTTTGCCAGCAATGATAAATGCCCGCCATATGCGCGCACCCGCGCGACCTGTTCGTCAGACACAGCAACATGCGCGTTACCTGTCAGACACAGAGACGTGGGCCTGCAGAAATATACATTTGACGAACAGAAGGAAGAAAACTTGTTGATGGGCGTGTGGTTCACTGTTTACTGTTTGTTTACAAGTAAGAGCGTTTCACAACACACACGTGACACAACACGAGAAAACATGAGCTTTGTTCAAAACTGTGTATTTCATTTAAGAGATCACTGCAGATGTTTTAGATCATCTTAGGAAATGCTCTGAGTTTAGTTCATGCTTTAGTTTGACATGGTCTATTATTCTAAATAAGTTGTGTAAACTACATTGACATCAGGACTAGATGAACTTTACAGAAATGCTTGTCTCTTCTGTGTTTGTCTATTCTTTAGTCTCTCTAGTATATTGCAAAGATATCTGCTTATGATAATTAAAAATATTGATTAAAATGTAATATTCAAATATTGGCGTTAATATTAATTTTATGTAGTAGGCCTATATAATCAGATACAAAGTAACTAAGTAACTAACTACTTGAGTAGTTTTTTCATTGCATACTTTTTTACTTTTACTCAAGTAATTTTTAAAATAGTGACTTTTACTTTTACTTGAGTAACAATTTCTCAAGTTACTTGTACTTTTACTTGAGTAAAGATTTTGGCTACTCTACCCACCTCTGGTAACAGAGAGGAGTGATATTATAGAGACAGATTCGGTTACGTGTAACTGCTCAAAGAATACAATGGTTAAGGACAGTGTTACTCACTATTGGCGCGAGAGATAACCCTTTGTGCCAAGTTTAGTTAACAAGCTTAATCACGTTTTATTAGGGTAGGAAAGTGGATCGCTCGAGCCAACTGATTAAGGGTACGATCACACAGAACGCGCTTTTCATGTTCGAAAACGCGAGGCGCGCTGCGCTGCTCTTTTGATTGACTCTTTGAAAAGAGAAGCGCAGCGGTTTTTTTATGTTGCTAGGTAACCATCAAAACAGCTGTCCTGTCAGTCAAGGATTATAGCGTGATCGCTCTAGTTGCTGTTAACTGTCGTATTATCAGAAACTTTAAAAAGGTACAAGCAGAGGGCGTTTGCTCGGACCTTTCTCGGTTAAACCGTGTCAGCCTGCACAAGTTTCTCCTTCATCATTGCAGTCTCCGGACGTTTCAATCAACTGTAAAGTTCCGTCACCGTATCGGAAGGCCCGCCGCTCCACTCATTCGAAACGCGAGGCGCTGCAGGCAGCAGAAACGCGAGGCGCCCGGCGCGCATAAGCAGTGCGCAAAACGCTCCCTGCCAACTGAAAACAATTCAAAAGAGGCGCGTCTCACAGCAAAAGGCGCGTACTGTCTGATCAGGCCCTAACACTGGTTTAGGAGGTCTTCACTGCAGCCTATAGCGAGATGAAATGCATAAAATAATGACCAATTTTAAGTGTTGACCTACTAACAGCTTTGTGTGCATGCACTGTAATTCATATAATACAAGTGTTCACTTCATTTAAGTGTTAAAATCAAATTTGATTGTTCATCAGGCACCATTAGGTGACATCTTAAGCACAGCACAGAATCTAGTGTCGATGTTAACGGACACCTTAAGTTCGCCAGGGAACGTGAGGCCACTCAGACAGGGCAGGCCTAATTCAGCAGAGCTTGGTGTTGGACAACAGAAAGAGGGGGACCAGTCAAGTCTCAGTGGACAGTCAGCACAACAAGAAAGAAGGTCCAAGTCAAACTGCCACGGGCACTCAGTACAGCAAGAAATGGCTAGGTGTGAGATTGACTGTAATTGTTGTTTTAAAAAACTGTTTTTGTTTATGTGTGTAGCCTACTGGTAGAATACAGTTTGTACAGTAAACGTGTGTGTGTGAACATTTAAAATGTTCTAAACTGACTAAAAAATATTTTTACGTCATTCCTGGGATTTTTCCGAATGGAAGTAAGGGGTAAAAAACGTTTTGGACCATATAAACGCCCAGAGAAAAGCTTGTTAATGGTTTTTTTCCTACTTGACCAACAATATGAAAAAACACCCAAAGGAGAGTCAGAACTAGAACTTACACTTGCAGGACTTGGGAGAAGATCATTAACTATAACAGAAAACATCACTCATTCAGAGGTAGGATCGATAATGTTCTTTTTCTTTTTTTTTAATTGGTGTATTGGTGCATTTCCTTACTCTGTTTTACTCTGCCTTTGATCATTAAGCTGTCAGAGATACTTGTTAATGCCTATCCAAAACTGGCAAATATCTGTGGAGGATGGTTAAGTGCTCAGGTGTGTAAGATTGTTTTGATTTTTTTTCTCTCTTCCTCTTAAAGGGATACTTAACCCTAAAATGAAAATTCTGTCATCATTTACTCACCCATAGATTGTTCCAAACCTGTATAAATGTATCTGTTTTGCTAAACACACAGGACGATATTTCCAAAATTCTTCCTGTGTGTTCAGTAAAACAAAAGAAATTTATACAGGTTTGGAATAATCTAATGACAGAATTTTGAATTGGAGGTGGGCAGCAGAAATTGATCGTCATCCCTCCTGACCCAGATGGATATAATGGACAGCAGTTAAAAGCAGTGAGCAGCAATGGTAAAATAAAGTTTAACAATAACAGTTTACATTATTTTATTTAAAGATTATTTCATTTTAAAAGGTTAAATAATAAAGTTAATAAAAAAATTAGTTGTGAATGCTAAATTGCGATGGGTGAGATTGAAATGTAATTGTAATATTGCTGTAAAATTGTAATATACTGTATTATACGTAATCTGCGCTTTCACGCCCACTTGACGCACATCAAAAATGCACACATGCGCAGACAACCTCTGAAGCTTAGTAACATTTCCTTAAAATGAACTAACCCTGGAACATAACCTGCTCCGGAACAGGTTATCTTCAGAGAGTAAGTTGCTATGGTTACTTACATACCCTGAAACTTATCTCCGTTTTTGGAACGGAAAGTTGGGGTTATCCGCTAACTAGCCCTTAAACTTACCCGGGTATGTCACATAACCAGCTTTCTGGAATACACCCCAGGCCTGAATTTTGTTATGTTTTATTGTGTTTGGCCCTGTCCCAAATGGCACACTTGCGGTCTCGTGGACTTAAATTGCGCATTCTCGCCAAGTCTACGAGTCTGTAGGGTGTCCCATTTGTCTTTTTAGAGCTCAGAAGTCTGCTCGCGAGCGCCTCCTTTGTGCCCTCGATGCGGTCTTCGGCGAAGCAGACTCCACTGAAGTCCCCTACCCAGGAATCCTTGCGAACGCCCAATCACAGAACGGATGGGAGGAGTGTCATGGATGTCAGACATATACGTAAACATGACTGTCAAAAACTGTTGTCTTTGATCATTTCATTTACAATAACTGCTTTTGAATGTAGTGATCTAATATTAAGCAGGCCGAACTTTATGAGTTTGTTTTGGTCGTTTATTACATTGTCCTCAGGTTTAATCACGATTAGATTTTTTTCTCTGAGATTTGGCCATTTTGTTATTTTGTAGTATTATTCGGGGGACAGATACGGTCTCTATGCATTTGGAAGCAGTAACATTTATAACAGATGAGTGGGAGGAACACAGACTACCTAAATGGCTTTTTTATTTTAATGTAAACAACCACTTTGTGTTTTGTGCTTAGATCTTTGCTGAATTCAATCGCATATCTGGAAAATCTGAGATCCAAGTTCTGCGCAGCATTGGACACACACACTGCATGTTTGATTGAATTGTTCAGAAAAAAGGAGGAAAACAGGGGAAACCGCTTGGATGAAATTTTGCGTCAGGTTGATTCAAAGGTATTTCTTTAGGTTGACTGTTGTCATCTTTTGAGTCTTCATTTGAATATGATTGTTAGCCTTATTCTCTGTCTGTTTTTGCTTTTGCATAGTCATCTGATGTAACGTGTTACGTGTGTGTGCTTCGCAGTACTTCGCCGTCTTACTGGGGTATGACTCTGAGAATTCAGGATGTGCTTTGTAAGTAATTGTTGTTGGTATTTCTGTTTAGTTTAGTTCAATTAGAGTAATGGTTAAGAGTATTTCGATACTATATTTGTCTCTTGACTTAAAACAATTCTGATTTGACGCAGTGGTCGTTTTTGTGCTTTATATATAAAATTTATATAGGTTTGAAACAACCTATGATGACTGAATTTTCATTTTTGAGTGAACTAGCCCTTTAAATGTTTTGTAACTCTCACTATATAATTTATCATCTGTCTTTGGCAGTTGTGATTTATAGCTTGGTTATATGTCATTATGCTTCTTGCTTGCCCAAAGCTCTGATGCGTCTCAAGATAGAGAAAAACTCACGCTTTCCTATTTTTGTTATGTTTCGGACTCAAATGTAGATGCAGACTTCTGTGGAATTGTTGGCCTGCTCACAGTTTCACGTTAAGATACGCCTGTCCGAACTCCATGTTCTCAATGTTAATGCATCAAGGGCAATCATTCTGGAGGGAAGAATTGTCGTGGATGATGTCCCAAACTTACCACATGCCGTATGTCTCCTCTTTGCTTTAATCTTTGATCTAAATTTAGACTACACAAAGACAATAAGGGAAACATTTTGCCCTGAGGGTAGTATTTCTGTTGTTGGGAGGTAAGAAACTCAAACCTAAACTTCAAACCCTTAAAATCAGCTTTTATGGTTGAAGTTTTGACCTACCGCTGGGAGACGTAGTCAAGCGGTGCATAGCGTCTTTGAGATGTTGTCAGACAGAAGAACCGCTCCGATGCTGCTGGGGTGCAGGCCGTCAGGGCGGAAGAGCCTAGGTCGCTCCCAGAACAGATCAAAATTATCAACAAAGAGCAGCTTCTGTTCAATACACCATGACATCAACCATTTATTTAGAGCAAATAGTCTACTGAACTTTTCATTCCCTCGTAGGTAGGTAGGAAGCGGCCCTGATACGATGATCCTCGCCGTGGGCGATGCGTTGCGTACCGTCTCGATCAGACTCCTGAAGTCCCTCTTCAGGATCTCCAACTGCCGCATCCTGACGTCATTCACCCCCGCGTGCAGCACGACAGCTCCGACGTTAGCATCGTCCTTCAGGATCGCAGGTACCTGCGCAGAGACATCAAGAACACGGGTGCCAGGAAAACAATGAGTGCGCACCTTACCTTTAGTGGAGGAAGCGCGTACGTTCCGGACGATTGAGTCTCCGATGACCACAGCGTTGCATTCCGTCTCGCAGAGGGCGGCAAAGCGGTTCCTGGTCGGGATCTCGAAGACCGGTGGCGGCGGTTGGGTCATCGCTCCAGTCCTGGCTCGCGCCTTTCGCCGTGGGTGTGCCGGTGCAGGAGTGAAGTTCATTTGGGCTGACCGTGTTCTCGAAGCCTGGGCCCTGTGCAGATAAACACGCAGAGTAGAAGTGGAAGGAGTATTAAAATCGCGATGAAAACTTACCGCTCATTTGTGAGCGTCAGCTCTGGATGTTTCCAGCGCCGTTTTACGTTCTCGCAGCCGTGTCTGCTTCTCTAGTAGATCCTGGATCTGCTTCTGTAACCGGTGTAGTTCTGCGTTGTGTTTTTTTTTCTCTTTTATGGGGTAGTAACCACTCGGACATCAGATAACGTTTCGACTCTTCATTTAATCACTGATGGAAAATAATAAAAGTCTTACAATATGTCCTGCCCTTTTGTCCTTCTCTCCCATGCACAGCCAGTGTGAAAAGGGAAGAGCAGGTGAACAGACAGGAAGTTACGCAAAACACCGTTCACAGAATATTTAAAGGGGAAGGCGCACGCAGACAGAATATCAAGTAAACAAATACACTTTGTGCAATTCTAATACATTAAGTTACATTCAGTACCTGTTACACTCACCCCCCAGAATTACACAAAATTATGAAACATTAGAAAAACCTTACACTGGTCAAAAACACGGTCCCCACTCTAAACAAACAGTGAGAACAACAGCAACAAAAGCTACCCAACAAAGGGATAAAAATGTAATGAAATTGGCCAAATACCACTACATTTCACAGATAACAAAGGTGCCCATTACACCTTGTACACATTGACCATATACACACGTAATGCAAGTTAAACATTGGAAAAGGATAGAAAAAGAATTAAATAAATAAAACCCACATAAGGTCCACAAATTACATGGACTCACATCACGGTTTCAAATTTACTGAAAACACAGGTTATACATTCAAACATGAACAGTGGTGGACAGTAACGAAGTAAATCTACCTGAGTACTGTACTTAAGTACACTTTGTGAGTATCTGTACTTTACTTGAGTATTATTTTTTCTGAGTACTTGTACTTTAACTTCACTACTGTACATTTGAAAGACAAATATCATACTTTTTACTCCACTACATTTATAAAAAGGTCCAAAAGTAGAAAATGGTTTCTATGCAGCGGGGTTTCCTGTGTGCGCAATTTATCTGGCTTGCGATCTTCCAGGACCTTTTAATGTTGCCAAGTATTTCAGTTTTTCTATGCTCGCGGTTTTCCGGCAAGCTTTGAATGGCCATTTGGCAGATTTTTTTACGCAAATCTGGCAACTCTTGGATCTTCCCGCTAAACTACTGTAAACGTAGGCTCTGCTACACCGTTGATAGCGCTCTAAAAAGACAAATAGAACAATAAAAGACGAAAAAGGCAGATGTTAAAGTGTGGTGTAATCATCTGTGGGTTATGATCAGTCAAAGATCGTAGAAACATTGTCATGAAAATGATCGGCATAACGGCTAAACGGTAAATAAGCATCACATACACCTTGAGCTACACGTGCGTGTTAACTTCTGATCTGCTGCTGTATCATTTTAAGTGATTTGGAGAATTAATGATGTTTTTACTGAAGTTACTATAGTTGAAGTATTCCTGTTGAAATAAAAACTATAGAACCCTGCCCAAAATACAACAGAAAATGTAATGGATTTAATGGTTATAATGGGAATTGTACTATGGATACTTGTTGTCTACTTGTATGTGATGGATTCTATTGGTGGGATAGTAAATCCTATTGGAATAAAACCCAAAACACACTACAAGGAGGAATTTAATTTAAAAATCTCATTCTAATTAAAAAATTCATTGTTTTTTTCAGCAAGGATGGTATTTGCAGTAAAACTACAGTATCCACAAATTTACCATTTTCTAAATATAGGAACCACACTCCAATTAATAATCTTTAGTAAAACCACAGCAACTAAACATACCATAGTTTCATTATACTAGCTATAGTTTATGTTTGTAGTTACATTATGGTAATACAAATGGTAATAAATCCAACAAACACACAAATGGTAATAAATCCAACAAACACATAGCTTCTACACTTTACTATTTACAAGAACCTTATTACTTACTGGTAAATTGCTGCTAAAACTGGTAAAGGGAATATACAAATTAAAGAACACTGCTCATAAATACACATAGGCCTAGGGTGCTAATGAGGATAATTAGGCTAAATGATCATACAGGATTATATCTAAACTAAACATATATGTGCTAAACATATAAAGCTCTTAAAGGAGTTGCTCACTGCAAAATTTGCCTCCATTGACTTTCCATAGTAGGAATAAAAACTACTATGGAAAGTCAATGGGGGTAAATTTTGAAGTGAACTACTCCTTTAATACAACTGATACTGTGAGCTATTCAGTGTGTTCAGTAGGGTGCTTCAGGGGCATAAGGTATACGACAATAAGACAATGCACAACTGACATAAAGGAAATTTACTTTTAATACTTGAGTACTTTTAAAAGCACGTACTTCTTTACTTTTACTTAAGTAAGAATCTGTCTTTACAACTTTTACTTGTAGTGGAGTAATATTTGACCAGTAGTATCTGTACTTTCACTCAAGTAAGGAAGTTGTGTACTTCGTCCACCTCTGAACATGAATCACCGTAGACCCAGAATCTAAACCTAATATGCTCTCGAGTTGAACCATAGATTCAATTAATCTACGTACAGGTCTAATAACTCTCCCAAATCTGGTAGAGTAACAATCTGCTGCATTTAGATCAGCTACGGGACCTTGTGTAACCACCACACTGTCAGGAACTGGATATCGGGGAAAAGGGTTAGCACTAGCCACCATATAGTCATCAACTACTGGCAAAGCAAGATGTGACCTTGGCTCTGATTGGTTGGACAACTGAGAATGCACCCATGAACTAGTACGGTCATCACCACAAGTAGCTACACCGGAGATGTTGGACATAGACTCTGCTCGTGAGAGTTCCACAGCCTCATTCTGATCAACATCCGTAGGAGTAACCTCAGCAACGGAGGAACAAGCATCACTTTGGAACTGTGCGACTAAGTCACCAGAGCGTGTTGGATCAGACTGTGGAGGGTCACTGCAGGCAGGTGCATCAGCATTCTCTTGATTTGAATCATTTGTGTCCGAGTCAGGTAAAGGCAGGAAGTTCACTTGCAAAAGGAGATTGCGGTGCACTGTACGCTCATTTCCAGCTTTGTCACAGATCCTATAGATGTGTAAGGACGGCTTCGAGGCAATGACTGTGTATACAACAGGCTCCCATCTGTCAGCAAGTTTCCGTTTACCTCTACATCCTTTGTTCGTCACAAGTACCTGGTCACCAATGGCTAGAGGAAGACCTTTGACTCTCTTGTTATACTGGTTAGACTGGTGTGTTTGCTCTTGAGCGGCATTGACCTGGGCAACTGCCATAGCAGACTGGAGATCACTGATGAGCGATTGAACGTACTGGTCATAGTCACAAACTGAACTATCCTTCAAAACACTCTGGAACATTAGGTCAACTGGCAACCGCAGTACTCTGCCGAACATAAGGTAGAACGGGGCAAAGCCTGTTGTTTCGTGAGCTGTACAGTTGTACACAAAAGTCATTGTCTGTACCAGCTGTGGCCACTTCTGCTTAGACCTAGGTGGAAGGGACCTGAGCATATTGCCTATTGTTCTATTGAATCTTTCCGTACCACCATTCCCCATCGGGTGGTAAGGTGTAGTTCTGGACTTATCGACGCCAGCTAGTTCGAGAAGCTCAGCAATCAGTTCACTCTCGAATGAAGCTCCCTGGTCTGAATGGATGCGTTGGGGAAATCCATAGACGCAGAAGAAGCCATCCCACAGTTTCTTTGCTACGGTTTTCGTAGTTTGATCTTTACATGGAAATGCAAGAGCAAGCTTTGTGAAATGGTCCGTTATAACTAGAACATCCACAGATCTGTTGTGCCGATCCTCAGCAGACCAAAAGTCGATGCACACTAGTTCTAGCGGGGCTGTTGTCTTGATACTCTCCAGGGTGGCTCTAGTTGCAGGCTCAGGAGTTTTACTGTAGACACACCTGGGACATTTCTTTACGTAATCTCTCACATCACGCTCCATATCGAGCCAGAAAAATCTCTGACGGCCTAAAGACAAAGTGCGTGGCTGTCCTTGATGACCAGCTAGGTCGTGAATGCCAGAAAGTGCTTGACATTTCAAAGACTCCGGTAGGACGAATTGAAATCTCTTGTGCTTTGTGAGCGGGTCCTTAATAACTCTGTACAGAATTCCATCAAGCATTGAAAGTTTATCCCATTGCTTAAGAATTCATAACACGTACAGCTTCTCATTAGCACGTTCATGTCTTGACGGTCTGCGCTTTCTGCTAACATAATGACAAACTCTGGCAATGACAGGATCTTTGTGCTGATGTTCTCGCAAGTCGGTCAGGGAAAGGAATGAAACACTTCTTCGTCACCACTGATCAAAGAGTTAAGATGTTCCGCGACTGATGTTGCTCTACATGCCGTTCCAGCTTCCCACTCATCACAAGAAGACAGTACTGAAGACACGTCATCGGCAGACAATGAAACATTAAAGCTGACGTCAAGGGAATCTGATTTTAGCGACTGAGGTTGACAGGTAAGTCTGAACACTTTTTGCATATTTCCAACCTCAACACCTTGCACTTCTCTTAACAGTGTAGAAAAGGGCTCTGATAGAAGTCGCTGACCGACAGGCTTGACAAACGGATCTCTACTGAGCGCATCCGCGACTACATTGAGTTTTCCAGGAATATATTTGATCTTGAATGAGTACGGGGCAAGTTTTGACACCCAACGCTGCTCGCAAGCATCCAGCTTTGGCTTGGTCAGAATATATGTAAGCGGATTGTTATCCGTCCACACGGTAAACTCATGTCCTTTAAGCCAGTGACTGAATTTGTCACACACTGCCCATTTCAGAGCAAGAAACTCTAATCTGTGTGCGGGATACTTTGTTTGGCTGTGGTTCAATGCTTTGCTAGCAAACTCTATAGGTCTAGCCTTGTCTTCACCTTCAGGTATCTGAGATAGAACAGCACCTAGGCCATCTAAGGAAGCGTCAGTACTGAGCAGGAATGGGCGTTCGAAATCAGGATGGGCTAACACCACACTTTCTACCAGGTTTCTTTTTAGCTCTCCAAAGGCTACTTCACAGTCTGGGGTCCAGTCCAGATGAGTTAACTCTCGAAAAGTACCTGCTCTCTTACGACCACCAGGACCTTTAGCTGAACGTTTCTTACCAGCCGTCAGGTTGAACAGGGGTCTGGCGATACGGGAACAACCAGGAATAAAGGATTGGTAGTACAAGACCATACCAAGGAAAGATCTGACTTTCTTTTGCGAAGGTGTAATTCCATCTTCCTTCATTAGATCCCCTTTACAAAAAGTTGAGATAACTTTCACTTTCTTCTCGTCTACTGAAACACCGGTACCATCAATCACATGGCCCAAGAACTTTACAGACTTCTTCAGAAAGTGACACTTTTTAGGAGCTAATTTCAGGTTGCTGGATCTCAGTCTGGTGAACACAGTTTCCAAGCGTCTCAGTGCCTCTTGTTCAGAAGGAGCGAAGACCAACAGGTCATCTAAGTAACAGAGAAGACTGGAAAAGTTAAGGTCACCGAAAACACTGAGCATCATACGCATGAAAGATGCAGGGCTGTTGCACAGACCCTGAGGAAGACGGTTATACTCGTACAACCCCATTGGAGTTGTAAAGGCTGTGTAACGTCGGTCAGACACATGAAGAGGGATGTTGTAAAAGCCAGAAGTTAAGTCCATGGTGCTGAAAAAGGCATTGCCTCCCAAAACTGCAAGACAGTCAGCTTGATGTGGTAAAGGATGGGCATCTTTCACAGTCTTAGCATTAAGCCAGCGGAAATCTGTACACACCCACAGATTACCGTCTTTCTTCCAGACCATCATTAGAGGCGAAGCGTACTCGCTGATAGATTTGCAGATTATGCCTTTCTCTTCCATTTCAGACAACACTTCTCTCAGTTTCTGGTAGTGGGCGGGAGGGATACGACGATACGGAAGGCGAAAAGGTTGCTCATCATACAGACGGATCCTATGCACGAAATCTTTAGCTTCACCACAGTCCAATTTATCCTTTGAGAAAACATCCTGGTAAGACGCAACAAGAGCAGCCATTTGTCTCTTCCACATCTCGGAAACGTCACATCCATCAATGTCGATGTCTTTCAAACCACAGCCTTTCAGCAACTGAACAGGATCGGTGAGCGAGGCAGCGTCGAGGGACTCTGATTTAGGAACGTCGGAATGGGTTCTACTCAATCCTTGCATGACAGTGAAATCTTCGACAGCTAAGCAGGAAGAAACGTCAGCTAGTTTGGAGTTACGGCGAAGCGTGACTGAAGTTGAATTAGGGTTAAGGATCTTCATTGGTACCCATCGGTCACCCCACATTGGTGTTGCTACACGCCCGACAAGAATGTTCTTAGGAGCCGAACGCGCAGTGGTAGGCTCTACAATCACAGTACTGCCAAGAGAAACAGGGACATTCGCGGGTAGTTTACCCCAAACGAGGTACTCACGCGAGTGACCGCTTGGCGGAGTTTAACAGTACCGAGTTTATCAGATTACTGAGGACCAGACCATCGGGAAATGCAGCTCAGAAGTTCTAGGAATTGCTCACACTCAGGATCGGTATTACTGCAGGAAACAAGCTCCCAGTACTTATCATGAGATTTCATCTTCTGTAGCATGAATTTGATCACGTTGCTTCCGATGATGAACTCGTCTCTCTGTCCAGGCACTACAAGAGTTGGAACAGCAAACTTAAATCCATAGCATTCAATTTCCAAGTCGTATGTACACTTTGGCTGAACTGTAAGGCCACCACAGCCAACAAGGACTACATTACTTGGTACAGTTTGAGGATTTGGAAGAATACCAGCAGCTTGCAACTTGGATTCACTCTCTTCGTTAAGCGTACAGGACATACTACCTGAATCTAACAAACCCTTTAATGTGAAACGGCCGCTAACTGTCACGGGAGCATAAAACAACTCACTAGCCCCACTGACTCTTTGAGACCCCACATATAAAACAGTTTTATCTTCTGGTAATAACTTGCAGCTGTTCACGAAAACACTTTGCACATCTGGCTCTTCGTTGAGGGAAGTTGAATTAAACTCGCCCATGTTACCCCTCGCATCACATGGGCCATTCAGTTTGACTGAACGGTGTCTGAGGGTGTCACCGGGCACGCTGCTTTGGGACAATTACTCTTGAAATGACCAGGACTGAAACAGTGACGACATAGTCTGTGACGTCTACAATGCATGAACGTAGTGTGTTCCTTAGATTTACAGACCCTACAAGCAGAATCTACATTGGTCTTGAAGTCTGGAGTTTTGACTGAATGAACATGACTAGGTGAAGTCAAAGAAGCAGTACACAAAGACAGGACTTTATCCATCATGCCAACCATATGTTGAAAACTGGTGTCTGGAGAGAACGGAATGGCATTGGGGTTAAGCTGACTCACAGGAGGCAAAGACTGGACTGTCGTACAAGCAGGCTGCTTTGGAGAACTGGACATAGGGTCAGGGCATGCCGTTGTAGTGCATTGGTTCCAAGCTGGCAAAGACATTGTGTGCTGCGACCTCGATGAAGCTCTCTTTAGATCTCTCTGGTAACTGTCTAACCGCTCCTGGACCTCAGCCGCGCTCCACTTCTCAGCTGGTTTAAATTGAAAATACATAGCAAGACGTGGGTCTGGACAATGTGAAACAAACATCATGACAGTTTCTGTTGCGGGATCCTCCACACTCTTATTACGTCTGCGTAAGCACTCATCAGCAACTTCTATAGCCTTGTTAAGACGTATCCAGTAATCCATAGGACTTTCATCCGCTCTCGGGATGGTGCTATAGAAATCAGCCATGGGCATATTTGAGTAAGCCAACTCACTGTAGTTGCTTTTCAGAATGTCGAATACTGCACTTGTAAATTCACTGGCACTCAATTCAGGACGACTACGCAGGGATACTTTGACAATATCTCTCGCTTTACCAGCTAGTCTGCTCAGGATGAGATCAGAAACATCCGTTTGCGTGTCATGTTGCATTCTGCTTAAGTAACTGCACATCATGTCTTCCCATTCGTGGGACCTCGCCTGGGAGGTAAAATGGCGAGTCGTCATGCAACCACGGCGATCTGCGAAGCGCTGATCAGAAGATCCGGAATGGTCACGGCACCACGTGTAACCGGTGTAGTTCTGCGTTGTGTTTTTTTTCTTTTATGGGGTAGTAACCACTCGGACATCAGATAACGTTTTGACTCTTCATTTAATCACTCTGATGGAAAATAATAAAACAGTCTTACAATATGTCCTGCCCTTTTGTCCTTCTCTCCCATGCACAGCCAGTGTGAAAAGGAAGAGCAGGTGAACAGAAAATAGCATAAAACAAATAACAAATGACAATTGTAACATACCTGATGGAAAATAATAAAACAGTCTTGCAATATGTCCTGCCCTTTTGTCCCTCTGTTAACAGAAAAGAAGTGTAACATTTAGCCCACGTGCTCCACATGCACCGGTTAAACAACCGACATGTTAAACTAAATGAAAGTATACCAAAACCCTGATAAAATACACACGAGACAATATCCCCAATATAACCAAAACCGAGCATAAAAGAATGACTTTTAAACAAATACAACAAATTAGTCGGAGCTCAACAGGAACCTACCTCTCCCATGCACAGCTAGTGTGAAAAGGGAAGAGCAGGTGAACAGACAGGAAGTTACGCAAAACACCGTTCACAGAATATTTAAAGGGGAAGGCGCACGCAGACAGAATATCAGGTAAACAAATACACTTTGTGCAATTCTAATACATTAAGTTACATTCAGTACCTGTTACACTTCTCCACAGCCTCCAGTTCCGACTGAAGTGCGATCGTTTCCTCATCTGCACTCAGAGGTACAAACACATCTGAAACATTAGCCATTAGTGATGTAATAATGGGAACAGTGTGTTAAGCAGTGAGCAGGCAGGCTGGGAATGCTAACAGCCTGAGGCTAATAGCGATTGATCCGATAAAAATAAATTATTTTTTGGTATGGGATATACTTAAGGATATGTTTTACCCTCGGTGAATAACAATTTAAAACACAAGTCTTAAGATATAACAAGAATAAACGATGTATTAAGAATAAGTTTGAAAGAGCTCCGACTCAAACCACGTGCTCTCAGCAAACAGGAAGTGATACTGTTCTTTTGCACTATTTGCCTGGCCGGGGGGGCTGCTTTAGAATTTTAAAGTTTTACTTAATCAATATTGCATATAGGAATTTATAGTCTGTTATATTTGACCTGTGCTTCTCTCTCCTTTATCTTAAATGTGTGCTCTCACTATTCGTGCGTGTGTGCGTGCGTGTGTGTGTGCGTGCGTGCGTGCGTGTCTTTGTGTGTGCGTGCGTGTCTGTGTGTGCTGTGCGTACTTGTCTGTGTACGTGTGTGTGTGCGTGCGTGTCCGTGTGTCTGCGTGTCCGTGTGTGTGTGTCTATGTGTATGTGTGTTAGTGCGTGTGCATATTGTGTGTGTGGAGTGTTTTGTGTGTGGGTGTGTCTGTCTTCTGTGTTTTCACCTTTTTCTTGCTTTTACAGGTACAACTTTAATTGTTTTGCTTATAGTCAATATGTCTCATGTACAGCTGCTTTGTAACAATGAAAATTGTAAAATGCGCTATATAAATAAAGTTGAGTTGAGTTGAAAAGCACTATATAAATAAAATTGAATTGAATTGAAAACTGTGGTTGCTTCGACCATGTGGTTTTATTAGGCTCCTAACAAACGGGAATACATGCCAAACTTGCTCATCTATTTCAGTATAGATCGATAGATTTGATTATATGGCAAGAATCAAGAAACAATACAATTTATTTTTATAGGTGAAATTTTGTGATAAAAGCCACAGAATTCACTTATTAGGCTATCTGCAAGGCAGCTGACTGGACGGGCCTGACTGACAGGTGGGTGGGCCCATGGTCCACCCGGCCCACCCTACGCGCCTGATATATTGTGGAGTGAATAAAGAAAATGCAATTGTCCTACCTTGTATGTACATACTTCCACATTTAAAACATTTTAATTGTGACTAACAAATACTTTATAATATGTTAACTGTATTAGAATATTTGCTAGACCTATTGTAACCTTTGAAGTAAAAGAAGAAAATGCATGTTCAATGATGACCATTGAAAGGTGAAGAAAAGAAAAAAACACATAATCCTTTTGAAGTAGCAGTTTATTAAGGTAGAGTAAAGAGGAGAAAAATGTATTAGCAAGAATGATGTCTGTTACCCAAGCAAGCAGCATTGCATTCCATCAGATAAGGGATTGTCTTTTGCAGGCAGGACGAAGGAGAAGGCAGCACCAGAGAGCCCGAAGACAACAAATATAGAAACAGGTGGCATTATATAGGCAAATGTTGAAGGTGTTTTCCAAGCTCATGATGACATCAGTAGAGTTGGGACTTGAGAGACTGTCTATGAAAGACTGAAATGAGATGATTTCATCAGATGCTAGTTCTTCAGAACAGCTTCTCTGGTGTTAGATGCCTGCTGGGGTTGCCTAGAACTTTAGATTGATACTGGCAGAGGTTATGCTTTTATTTTACTTTATTTTATACAAGTATATTAATTGTAACATTGCTAATTGTTATTAATAAAACTTATAATTATCAAAAGAAGTCTGCCGACTGACATCTTTAAGTAGACTACGAACAATCCATCATGGAGGAGTCGTTACTAGGTTACTATACTAATAAGGACAGATTCGACTATCTTTACCCTGAGAATAAATAAGAAATGGGCAGAGGGTAATTTTATAGGATAACAGGATTGAAAAGTAGAATTTAATATTAATATTATGTTAATTCATTTAAGTAATTATGTTTTTGTCCTTGTTGCTGCTTCACACTCCAGTCCAGTAGGTGGCGGTAATACACCATAAATTGGTTTGTCAACCGCCATTAAACGGCACAAGAAAAACAAACAGGGCGCCCGTATTTAAACGGGGGCGTTGAGACGCCGGCTTCTTAGCAATGGATGGAGCCGAAGGTTTGAGTTTGTTGGTTGCGACCCGCCATTAAAACATTGAGAGAGGAGCCGGTGCGGTAGCGGTGTGCACCTAGAAGTTGTTTGCAATCAGCCATTAAGAGAAGAAGAAGAACCGGTGCGGTCGTCTTTAGGAAGACGGCCACTGATGGCGAAGACGCGGAAATCGAAGGAAAAACTAAGGCGAGTAAAGATTATGGTCTATATTGTTGCAGACAGTGCATGTAATGTATGTCGTTTATGTAATCTTTTGAATATATTCGTTTATTCTTATTTTTGCGATGTGACATTTGCGATGCGAGTTGTTTTCTTTCGGTGTTTGGCCGTCGGCTTAATGATTTTCGCTGATGTTTTCTCTTTTAAGTGGTTCAGTTTGCTGTAATTTTGTTAATTCGTTTATTTCCAATTTATTTAATATTTTAAAAGTATTGCTATAATTTTGTTTTTGAAGAAAATACTTGTTTTTCACATTATAGGCTATTTTTAAGGTCCGATCCAGAGAAAAAAGGTTGCGTTATGCGTTCTTGCACTAATATTTTATTTTGATGTTTTGGTTCGATTTTTCCAATTTTCACTAGATGTGAAGTGAAATATTATATTGAGACATATAATCCTAATTTGTGGCAGTGTCACAGCGGATTGGATTATGTTTGCGCTTGAGCACTTAATTTACATTTTAAAGGCTCATTTTGGTTTTGTATATATCTATAGGGCAATGTGAGCAATGTTCCTTAAAACATCTTTCTCATCCATGAATCTTAAGTCATCATCTGATGTCCCCAATGTATATTTAAATACTTATATTAATATAAACGGACGAATAGTCGACTAAAGCCTAAATTAACTGACTACCAGGGGCAGCCCTACAAACGACATTGGACAGTAACAACGTGGTTTTAATAAAAATCACATTAGGTCAATATAGCCAGGTCTGAGTCACTCACATTGGTTCAATTCAAGTGCTATAATTCCAATAGAAAAAGTTTGGTTTACATCCAACAAACATGGTTAGATAAAGCTATATCAGTGCAATTATTTTAGGTGGAAATTTGCCACATGATTAAATAGCGTTGAACTGATGAAAAAGTTTTTTTTTTAAGTGTACAGCAGCTCTTTCTTGTAAAAGTAAATTTTTATTACATACGCGTGAGCAGAGCGTTAAAGCTTCCGCGCTCCTCCGACGCTGAATTAATCTCGTTTGCTGTGTAAAAAACATGCATATTCCGCGAGAAATTGCGCCAATTCTTTAGGTGCCATGGGAATATTATACATTGCCAAAAATTCCTCATAAGGAAAAAGATGGCCTTATGAATTAAATAAATGGACCACCAAAAGAATATTATTTCGAAACCATTTTTCAAAGAAAACTGACTTGTTTAGAAAATCCTTATTATTCCAGATGAAGTATTTGTAAGGTGAAAATTTGTGTTTGTAAATTGAACTCTATGCACGAAAGGCTTGAAGATGAAATACTTCACACGCAGGTATTTTGCTAATATCAAAATTGCAAACTAGGAAGAAATGTATCCCACCCATTTTAGGTAAAATAGCAATAATGTACCAAATTGACAACTGCGACAATATTCAGTTTCTAATCCAGTTAATTTTAAATGTGTTACTTTATGTAGTGAAGTCCAGAAAGTTGAGACCACCGTTTTCATGCGTTCACTAAAATTGTTCTATTACATAATGGGACGGTTTCCCGCACAGGGATTTGCTTAAACCAGGACTAGGCCTGATTTTAATTAGGACACAAACATGTCTTACAAAAAACATTACTTGTGTTCATTTTGAGACAATACAATGGGTCTCATTCACTGAGCATGCGTACGCACAAATTATGCGTGAAACCTGCGTAGGAACGTTTTCACGAAAATTCACTAAAACCTTCGTATTAAAATGTATTATAAATATAAGAAAAAAGGTGGGAACACCTGAAAGCACACGTATATACACATATATGTAGATTTTAGTTGAGTTGTCAACGATGTGTCACGCCTCGGCCCGTTTGGCCACAACTCCTCCTACCCGTGTGGACCGCAAGTCTTCTTCAGCCCAAACTCCTCCTCGGTCAGGGTGGGTCCTGCTCTTCCTCGGCCTCCACCATGTGCATCACACCCTTTTTTTAAAGCCACACCACAGTCCGTCCTTTGGCTTTGTAAGTACAGGTTTTGACAAACTATCAGAAAAGTCTTGTTTGTTTTTCTCATATTTGCCATGTTCATTACATTCTGATTAGTCTGTAATCATTGATAAGCAGTCATTTATTCATATGTGTTCAAGGTCTAGTCAAATACAACATCTATCCTATGATATAAAAGAACAAAAAGAGGTATAAGCATTCATCTATGCATATGTGTTTTCAAGGTCTTCATCTGAGGTGGTTTGGTGTTTATCGTGACCTTTAACCTGTCAAATAAAACATCTATGCTATGATCTAGCAGTGCCATCTATGCAATGTGCATGTAAGGCCTACATCAGGACGGCTCGGTTGAGCGGTGCTCCTCTTAACATAAATTATTCCCACCTCATTGTTTTGGCAATTACTTTTTTTTATTATTTTCTTTCCAGGTAACCACTGAACAGCGAGGTGTTCCTCCAGGATGCTGAAAACGACTCGTTGGGCGGTGCTCCTTCTCTGCCAAAACAATGAGATGGGAATAATTTATTTTCATTTACTTTTTCCTTTATTTTCTTTCCAGGTTACCACTGAACAGCGAGGTGCACCCCCAGGATGCTGAGGACAGCAAGGTGCTCCCCAGGACGCTGAAGACGACAGGGTGCTCCCCCTGGACGCTGAGGACGGCGAAGTGCTCCCCCTGGACGCTGAGGACGGCTAGCTGCTCCCCCAGAACGCTGAGGACGGCGTGGTGATCACCCAGGACAATGAGGACGGCGAGGTGATCCCTCTGGATGCGGAGGACGGCGAGGTGCTCCACAAGGATGATGAGGACGGCGAGGTGATCCCCCTGGATGCTGAGGACGACTCGTTTGGGCGGTGCTCCTCCTCTGAAAATTTCCATTATTTTTTTTGACAATTACTTTTTCTTTATTTTCTTTCCAGGTTATCACTGAACATCGAGGTGCTTCCCCAGGACGCTGAGGACGGCAAGGTGCTCCCCAGGACACTGAGGACGGCGAGGTGCTCCCCCAGGAAGCTGAGGACGGCAAGGTGCTCCCCCAGGACGCTGAGGACATCGAGGTGCTCCCCCAGGACGCTGAGGACGGCAAGGTGCACACCCTGGATGCTGAGGACAACTCGTTGGGCGGTGCTCCTGTGAAAATTCCCATCTCATTGATTTGGCAATTACTTTTTTCTTTATTTTCTTTCCAGGTTACCACTGAACAGCGAGGTGCTCCTCCAGCACGCTGAGGATGGCGAGGTGCAGCGTTTATCGTAAACTTCATTCTTTGATTAATGACTTGATGTTAGAATTGTTTTTTTTTCTCTGTCTTGTTTATGTTTCCTGAAACAGCAGAGACAGTCAGATCCTGCTTTGTGGTGGAATAGAGCATCAAGCTGGAGCAATGTCACCACATACAGGCTATCTGCAGCCTGATCCGACTAGACTATGATGAAACACATTCTCTTAAAAGTTGGTAGAACCTGTAGCTTTACCTTGATCCATGACAAGCTTGACCTCAACCTTAGTCCGCATGGATCACCTGCACAAATAGGATCCTTCTTCAGGTATGTAAGTGCTTTTCCTTCATGTATAAGCAGACTCATCTATGCATATGTGTTTTCAAGGTCTACAGCTGATGCGGTTTGTTGTTTATCATGACCTTTCACCTGTCAAATACAACATCTATCCTATGATCTAAAATAACAAAAAGAGGTGTAAGCAGAGTCATCTATGCATGTGTTTTCAAGGTCTACATCTGATGCGGTTTGGTGTTTATCGTGACCTTTCACCTGTCAAATACAACATCTATTCTATGATCTAAAATAACAAAAGAGGTGTAAGCAGAGTCATCTATGCATGTGTTTTCAAGGTCTACATCTGATGCGGTTTGGTGTTTATCGTGACCTTTCACCTGTCAAATACAACATCTATTCTATGATCTAAAATAACAAAAGAGGTGTAAGCAGAGTCATCTATGCATGTGTTTTCAAGGTCTACATCTGATGCGGTTTGGTGTTTATCGTGACCTTTCACCTGTCAAATACAACATCTATTCTATGATCTAAAATAACAAAAGAGGTGTAAGCAGAGTCATCTATGCATGTGTTTTCAAGGTCTACATCTGATGCGGTTTGGTGTTTATCGTGACCTTTCACCTGTCAAATACAACATCTATTCTATGATCTAAAATAACAAAAGAGGTGTAAGCAGAGTCATCTATGCATGTGTTTTCAAGGTCTACATCTGATGCGGTTTGGTGTTTATCGTGACCTTTCACCTGTCAAATACAACATCTATTCTATGATCTAAAATAACAAAAGAGGTATAAGCAGAGTCATCTATGCATGTGTTTTCAAGGTCTACATCTGATGCGGTTTGGTGTTTATCGTGACCTTTCACCTGTCAAATACAACATCTATCCTATGATCTAAAATAACAAAAGAGGTATAAGCAGAGTCATCTATGCATGTGTTTTCAAGGTCTACATCTGATGCGGTTTGGTGTTTATCGTGACCTTTCACCTGTCAAATACAACATCTATTCTATGATCTAAAATAACAAAAGAGGTATACGCAGAGTCATCTATGCATGTGTTTTCAAGGTCTACATCTGATGCGGTTTGGTGTTTATCGTGACCTTTCACCTGTCAAATACAACATCTATTCTATGATCTAAAATAACAAAGAGGTATACGCAGAGTCATCTAAGCATTTGTGTGCATTATTTTTACGAGGATAATGATGTTGCCCGTCGCTCATGTGAGGTCAGTGAGTGGTCTGTGTGAACCTTTCTTACCTTCTGCTGCTGATAATGCTGTTAAATGTGTTCATGCAAAGCATATTTTCCTTGAGAAGAATACATTTAAATTTATGTGATTATTTTGTGTTTGCTAATAAACTATATTGCATAAAAAAAGTTCATGCAAAGCATATTTCCCTTGAAAAAAATACGCCTTACAACCTAATCCAAATTCCCTACATTAGCCCCTAATGTTTTAGGCTCAGCCCCTGATGGTTTTATATCCTAGATACGCCCCTGGTGACAACTAAATTAAAATGAAAACAAAACGAATTGTTTGTTGTCATTGTAACATGTGAATGAGATTTGAGCGCGTACTCGCAGTGCAGGATCAATAAAATAGAGATTTATTAATAAAATCATTTAAAGAAAAAAAGTATAGCCTACATATATTTACACTTGGGCACTACAGAAACATATTGTTTATATTCTAAGTGCAACAAGGAGTGTGAAATGAATGTCATATTTGGCTGGTTTCACAGACAAGGCTTAAGGCTATATAGATCAAAGCAGAAGATATATCCAGGTTAACTTGGCATTCTATCAATTTCTTTATCAACCTGAAAAGCCATAGAATGTATCGTTTATTTTGTCTGGAAAAGTAGGATACCATTGGGCGGTTTTCCGGACAGGGCTTAAATCCAAGACTAAAATGAATGTTTGAGCTGTCTTAACGTATAACAACTTTCCCTGACACATCTTCAAATGTCTGTCTTTTTATAAGGCATTTTTATAAATGCGACTTTTTAACTAAGGTCTAGTCTTTGCTTAAGCTTGTCTATGAAATCGGGCCTTAGGCATTTAGTGGTTGTGTACAGCTGCGGGATTAGTGAAGATATAACAGCAGTCTTTTCTGTTCAAACTGTTGGTCGAATACAACCTCCAATATTTCTTCTTCTTGTTTTATAGCGAACAACTCTTGCACTGGATGGCAAATTAAAGTTGCATGGGTGACGTGTTTGAAACGTTGAAATCTGTATGGATGTCTGGTATTGCTCCCCAACTTCTGAACCAAACACACAGAGTCTGTTAAACAGCAATGAGAAGCTTTATATCAGTATATTCAAAAACATCTCTGTGTATTTACAAAAGTCAACACAAGGTAGAAAATAAACACTTCACAATCTCAAAAAAGGAAACATCAAATGAAAATGACAGGATCTCAGGCAGAATGTTATTACAAATGAACACAAAAATCATACATCTCAAGATATTGTAGTTTATACAACATCATTTTAAATAATTCACGCAGATTCCAAGCGACAAAAAAATCCACATATCTATTTTTAAGAACTCAATGCAATAATAATTTCACTTAAAAAAAAAGGCAAAGCAAATCACAGTTTGTCCGGGTGACACAATGACAGATGTATAATTAAGGTTATTTCATGAATCTGCACGCTCTTCATCATCCATTCATGAAATCCTCTCCTTTTTCACTCATGCAACAAGATTTTCACAAAGAAGATGTACAAAGAGGCAAATCATGATATGTTCAAAACATTAGTGGTTGAACAATGAATATTTGTTAACTGATGCAAACGTTCTTCAGTTCAGTTCACATGGCAGAATTGTGCAGAATAAGAGTATTTCAGGATGGATTTTAGTAAGTTTACACATGGAATGGCTGTTCTTCTTAGGCATCATCCTGAACAATTCATCTTCTATTCTGAAATATATACAAATAAAACCTTGAGATTTGATTGGACGGCATTAAAAGAGCACAGATGTCTCAAGGATGCATGTTGTATGACATGATAAATTACAGACGTCAGAAATATAAACAAGTTTCCAAATCACGACGTGTCTCTGTCATCAATGATAAAGACATGATGATCTGGTACAGCGAGCTCTCGGGAATCTGTTTTATCGTTCGGATTCTGTGTGGAGATCATTAAATCTGCTTCCATCTGTTTCTCCTACAATAATTTAATGAAAATGTGTGAGCTGTTTTAGTTAAAAAAACAAGCCCTTGTCAGAGCCGATAGCCATGTGGGCAGTGCGCCGACACGTGGCGCGGCTGCGTTTAGGGCGACCCGGGTTCGATTTCCAATCCCACCACCTTCTCTCTCCCACTTCGCTTCCTGTCACTTCCTCTCACTGTTCCTGTCACTTCCTCTCACAGATAAAGGCAAAAAAGCCACACAAAACACTTCAAGTCTAAAATCTTTCTCTGCACCTCTTTCAAGCTCATACAACGCTCAATATATCTCCTTTCATACATGCACATGTAATGTTATATGTACACCTCCATACTGTTTGTGATCCTGGAGCACAAAACCAGTCTTAAGTACAGGGTTCCTGCACCTTCATCAACACCAAATTCAAGGACTTTTTCAAGCACATTTTGGTCAAGTTTTTGAGCCCTCGATGGGAAAAGGATACCATTTATAAGGACGTCGCAAACCAGTGAACATCTGTCTCTCTTCACAAAGGGCCATTTCAGAAGTCTGTTAGCAAAGGGTGCATTGCGTGAGGGCTTTGGCCTGTTGCTGTTTTGGGTCAACAACGCTGCCATATTGGGGAGTACAAGACTCTCCATAAACAAAAGGGAGCTGCAGTTTCTTTTAATAAAAAGCACAATAATGTTTGCATCGGTTTTAATGATGTCTACCTGGAGTAATGTCTCGTCTCGAGTTGGTATTGATAGTCAGACTTAGAAAATTGTTCATTGTTGTGAGGAATTTTGAAAATTCACACTGAAAAATAAGCCAAATCATAGAAGCTGTGGATGCATTCCAATACAGTACATGCAGCCGGTTATCATGATAGAATAAAGCCCACAGTGGGATCAGGACTGAAGCGGAGACGAGCATCACACAGTGAGGGTTTATTTTGCCATGACAACCCACTGGCTGTAAATTATCCTGCTTATTACATGGCTACTTGCCTCCAGAGTAAATGATAGAATGTATTATACATAGATTTTAAATATTTTATTAACCCATTTATAACTAATGCAAACCTACTGCAGGGAAAACCTGTTGACTTTTTTCTTGCCTAAAAACCAAAAGACAAACGTTTAATTTGGTTTAATCATTTGTAAATATAATCTCAAATAATTTTTCATAATTATTTGACTTTATGCCGCACACCCTTCAATGAGCTCCGCTTCACCCTTCAAAGGCAGTACATCATAGGTGAGTTCACTTCCGTTTGGAATTCGCCTTTCATTTGAATATTTTTATTTTCAATTTATTTATTTACGCATTCAATGTGCCAAGTACTCAACGGTCACCCGAGGGTGCTATGTACGCTCAATGTCATCAGTCAATCTGCGTACAACAGTGCTCTGGCAAGTTTCAAGATATTATATAAAATCAATGTAAATAAAAATAGATGATATCATGATTATTATTATTACCCTAGGCCTTATATTCAAACTGAAGGTATAAAGCAGTTTCTAACAGATACAGACCTCTGATGCATGCAGGAATACACCAGCATTCAAACATTTCGTTCTATCTCTGCTGATATGGTGAACTTGATCAGAAATGACTGAGCGACTTCAGACACAGCGAGCTCAAATAGCCAAACCTCCGCCCAAACACACAGCAAAAGTTCATTACTGCAACAGATAACACTGCTGGGAGCATCTTTTCCTTTTCACTAAACCAATGCTATCTAGCTAGCATTTCAGTGTTTCTCAACATCCTAACAACAATTCAAACTCTTAAGGCACATTTACTGACGAGAATAATGAAAACTAATACAATTCTTCTTGAAATGAACATAGTTGAAAAGAAACTTATTTAGCAGTGGCTTAATGCAACATATGCTTGACTGTATATGATGATCTTTACTGTTTGCTTGATGCATAACCTGCTGGTGTACTCCACATCTTATCAAATACACACTTGTTGTAACATAAACCATATTTTACTATAGCTCAAGCATCGTTTAATTTTCACTTCTCTGGCATTGAGCGAGTTAAATAACTCTGCACATGATCACGATCCATCCGCTTTCCCCCAATCATGGGCGTAAATTTCAGAAAAAACAGTAGGGGGGACAATAAACATAAAATTTCTCAAGAGCAATTTTTGAAGGGGACACAAATAACACAGTCAAAATTGTACTTATAAGGATATGTGAACACAGAGGAAGGCATTGCTACTATTTCATTATTGGGTAACACTTTACAATAAGGTGCTATTTGTTAACAATTATTTAATGCATTAGCTAACATGAACTAACAACGAACAATACTTCTACAGCATTTATTAATATTACTACATGTTAATTTCAGCATTTATAAATACATTATTAAAATCAAACGTTGTCACTGTTAACATTAGTTAATGCACCATGAACTAACATGAATAGCTGTATTGACATGAACTAACATTGACAAGGATTAATAAATGCTGAAAAACGAAATTGTTCATTGTTAGCTAATGCATTTACTAATGTTAACTAATAGCACCTTATTGTAAAGTGTTACCCATTATTGTAGCATGGACACTGCGTCATTATGGTTATTTTCCAAGTTTCTCTCTGGTTCAATGAAAAAGCTGATTTTTCTTCAAAACTATTTATTGCAATGTTTTTAAGTTGTTTACAATCAAGCCATCAATGTTCATGTTCGTGTAGCCAAACAGTCAGTAACAGTGACAGATGCTTAAATTCTGTGTTGTACTCGTTGATGAATCGTCGCGTTTCAGTCAACTGAATGTTTACTTTATCCGCCGCGCACACGCTGCACAAAATAGATGCTGAGAAAACGACCTTTTCCAACTGAATGAAAGCTGTGCACCTTTTGTAAACAAAAGGGGTCTGAACTTCGCTAAATACAGTGCCAAAGTCACTAAACTGTCACTGGTATGTGCGCGACTGTGTGTGACACGGGACCTGAATGGCAAGGATCGGTGGCTAATTGTGGCCGTTAATGTTAACATTATGCCAGGTCGCCACAAATAAAACAATGCATGGGAAACGGCTTCGGCATGTTAGTTACAGTGTGCAACGCTAACGTTAACAAGCTAAGTAATGTTTTAATCGCTAACATAACAGATTCATGGAAAAATACATTGGTAATCAGCAACGGGCAAAGCAAGCAGTGGGCCAAACCACTGTGAGGCAGGGGACGGGGAACTCAACTGTTTCTAAACTTGAAGCACATTTTTTTGCGTCTGTATTTTTTTTTCTACTTACAATTTTAGGTATACATAATTATATTTTTCACAACAGACAGTGCGATTTTTAATAATTTGGGGGGACAACCCTCGGATGGGGGGGACGTGTCCCCTCCGTCCCCCCGGGATTTAAGCCCATGCCCCCAATATTAATAACAGTGCAATGCAACTACAAAACATCCCATGTCTGTATTTAAATACTTTCCATTCCTTGAATTCAGATGTCTGAAATTCAAATACTTTCAAGCACTTTCAAGAAGAGTCGGAACCCTATAAGTAGCACGGCTATATTTGTGGCAAAAGCCAACAAAACTGGGCATAAAAGAAAATTAGATCATTTTGACCCATGCATAAAATCATTAGGATAGTCGGAGCCGATAGCCTAGTGGGCAGTGCTCCGACATGTGGTGCGGTTGCGCATCGGGCGACCCGGGTTCGATTCCTGTCTTGTGGTCCTTTCCTGAACCCACCCCCTTCTCTCTCCCACTTCGCTTCCTGTCCTCTCTAACGAACTAAGCTGTACAATTAAAGGCAAAAACGCCAAAAACAAATCGTAAAAAAAAAAAATCATTAGGATATGAAGTAAAGATCATGTTCCATGACGATATTTTGTACATTTCCTACCGTAAATTTATCAAAACTTTATTTTTGTGAGTGGATGCAGCAAAATGGCGAACAAAAAACACACCTACAAACTTCACTCACTGCTGCCCGCTCTTTGGGAATGACCCACTCAAGTTTGGTCTCTACGTAAAGCTTTCAGGTTCATCTGCTCTCCACAACGCCAATACAGCGGTAGAAGCCCATAGAGAGCGTTTAAACAAACCTGTTTCTTCTTAACAACGGCCTGCTACAGCACCTCTGATGGACAACTTTAAAGGTGCTTGTCACAATATTTGGATCTTTTTGCACCCTCAGATTCCAGTCTTTTAAATCGTTGTATCTCCTCTCCTAACAAAGCATACATCACTGGAAAGCTTATGTATTCAGCTTTCAGATCATATGATTTGTATAAATCATTAGAAAAATTGACCCATAAGACTGGTTTTGTTGTCCAGGGTCACATTCAGTATGTACACAAAGATTATATAGACAGATTGTTCTCGTCACAGCGAGAGACCAAACTGAACCATGCTGGATGTGGTTGAGGATGCGATCTTTACAAATAAAGCAAATGGAAAGAGGAGGATTTGACCCATGTGCTTCAGAGGTCTGGCTACAGCGCGCTTACATGAGTCCATCATCATCATCATCATCATGTGAATGACATCTTACACACTCATGGTCATGTTTGGAGAATACTGCAGACAGACAGAACACACGTGTTTTGAGAACTCAAGTATTTCTCAGAACAAAAGTGAAAACAGTAAAGTGACGTGACGTACGCTCTCATTCTGGAAGGGGTTGAGGAAGTTTCCGCTTATCTCGCCGTCATCTCGCGGTGTTCCGGGCTGATTGCTCATGCTCAGTGTTCCTGGAGAATTCTGTTCACACACACGCACACAGTTTATTACTGAATCCATCACTTGTTTTGAAACTCCTTTTCAAATGATAAATTGATTAGTTGGATTTTTTTTATTGAAGTATCAAACAGGACAAATGTCATGTGAACGTGTTTGCAGGATATTAATATGAATGTCCATATGCTCAGACACAAGTGCAACTATCATCTATTTATGGTTTCATATAGTTTTGTATTTTTTATATAATTGATGTTGTGCAGAACTTGTTTGGTTCTCTGGTGTGACTGTGTTTCGTTTCATTAAAATGACAGCAGCACAAATCTACTGAATTCTAATCCAAACTCTAACCCTGCAAAGATGGGAATGTAAATATGAATGATGAATGATGAATGAATGACAAAAAAGCTGATTTGCAACAATGCAAAACTGTGAATGGTGTTAATTGTTCAATTTGAAATGTAATATGAATGAGTCTGCATTTGACAAATAGAAAGTCTTACCTTGGGCATACTGTCCATGTCAGCCGAGCCTGAAAACATGAGGCACATTACCCATTCAAGAATTAAAATGGTTTCAATGCAGTCAAACAACAATGATTCATCTCAAACCACAACATAAGGTGATTATGTGACCACAAGATGGCGTAAGAACGCGAGACAAATCATGGAGGTTGCGTTTAAACTGCATTAAGTGTGTTTTGATATTGTTGAAGTGAGAAACACAACACTAACATCCATAAAAGAGTATATCTGTGTGTGTTCAACTCTACCTAATGATCCGTTCATGTGATGCGGCTCCAATCCTGCCATTCCACCTATTGGACCTTCACCACCCGGACCCAGTGGAAACTGACAAACAAACGCACGCACACACACACACAGTTATTTTGTCTGTACATAATCAGATACTTTTTCAGTAATGCTTGGCATGTGTTAAAACATTTGAAACTCAAATCACATTTTGTCGGTTTCCTCCAGGTGGCACAGTGTTGATCATTGTGTACATGTTCTCTCCAGAGTTTGTTGAATCTGTAGAACAGAAGTCAAACACACAAGGACTCACAGACGTATAAATGACTGATATGGGCTTATATACGTCTATATATATATACTGTATATGAATATCTGCTATAGTACACGCACGCACACACAGATGATGAAATCAGAGAATTTAAAGGGTAACTCCGGCCAAAAATGAAAATTCTGCCATTAATTACTCACCCTCAAGTAGTTTCATTTGCGTTTTTGGGAAAAACGGAGGTCATACAGATGTTAACCTACTTCAGGGCGAGTAATTAAAGGCGCAGTTCTTGATTTACAGCGGCCACTAGCGTTGTATTATAGATTTGCCGCGAATCGCTCAGTCCAAACACGACGGTGGCCACCACAGTACAAAAAGATGTGGTTCTCATGTTGACGCAGGGAAGAGATCATGCGGGCATTAGAAGGACTGTAGAAAGAGTGATGTCTTATCTATTACATAAAATAAAAGGTCTGTGGATTTTAAGTTTAAAAAGAAGGATAAAAGTCAGGCAGGAGCTGGACCTGTGTTCATATTATAAAGACTTTCCAGCAGAGACACGTTTGCGGTACTGAGGCTTTTAGCAGAGATACTCACAGATATCTATAGAGATACTTTCCAGCAGAGAGGAAGATCGTCTCAAGATCACTCCCGAGGAGCTTGCTTTGATTGGGATCAGTATGTGAGTAACATTGGTTTGTCTGTTTGTTAGAACCAAGATATATGTTGTTGTTGTTGTAATGTTAGCTGTGTGACGGAGCAGTTTTGAGCGTCATTGTTTATCTGGAACCGCTTTAATATTGTCTCGTCCAGATACTGGAGAGAGAGAGCGCGTTTTACTCTCTTACTCATGAATAAACTTTCAGTTAATCGCGGGTCACATGCGATGCGAACCGGAGAGCACGATCCGTTTCATCACGATACCGCAGCGCAGCGGAGAGGAAGAGGAAACGCGCGTTGTAGAGTTGTTTGTCCGTTTAGGGCTGCTGTACAAAACATGGCGGCGAATGCAATGTGTGTAGGGCCGCTCTGTATGTAGATATAAACAGGTATTACAAACATAACGCTTCATTACGTAAGGTCTTTATACACCTCTGAAGAAATAGTTTTGTATATTATATTGCATTTCTGTCAATAGATCCTCCTAAAAACCCCGTATTGTTCCTTTAATTGCAGAATTTTCATTTTTGGCCGGAGTTACCCTTTAATTGTGTATGGAATATCAATTAGAGAAGTGAAGATGTGTGTATGTACCTGCAGGGCTGGGCATTATGGGAGTACCTGGTGGTCCTCCTCCTCCTCCCGGCGGACCCTGAGAAAAGAGAAATATTGTTCTGCTTCATGTCAACACAGCTAATGACTCTGATGTGTGTGTGCGTGTGTGTGTGCGTGCGTGATGTGTGTGTGTGTGTGTGCATGCGTGCGTGATGTGTGTGTGTGTGCTGTGTGTGTGTGCTGTGTGTGTGTGTGTGTGTGCGCTGTGTGTGTGTGCTGTGTGTGTGTGCTGTGTGTGTGTGCTGTGTGTGTGTGTGTGTGTGTGTGTGCGTGTGTTGTGTGTGCGTGCGTGTGTGACGTGTGTGTGTGCGTGTGTTGTGTGTGTGTGCGTGCGTGATGTGTGTGTGTGCGCGTGTGTTGTGTGTGTGCGTGCGTGTGTGATGTGTGTGTGTGCGTGTGTTGTGTGTGTGTGCGTGCGTGATGTGTGTGTGTGCGCGTGTGTTGTGTGTGTGCGTGCGTGTGTGATGTGTGTGTGCGTGCGTGATGTGTGTGTGTGTGTGCGTGATGTGTGTGTGCGTGCGTGATGTGTGTGTGCGCGTGTGTGCGTGCGTGCGTGATGTGTGTGCGTGCGTGTGTTGTGTGTGTGCGTGCGTGATGTGTGTGTGTGCGTGTGCTGTGTGTGTGCGTGCGTGCGTGTGTGTGCGTGATGTGTGTGTGTGTGATGTGTGTGCGTGCGTGTGTTGTGTGTGTGTGTTGTGTGTGTGCGTGTGTGATGTGTGTGCGTGCGTGTGTTGTGTGTGTGTGTTGTGTGTGCGTGTGTGTGTGTGTGCGTGATGTGTGTGTGTGTGATATGTGTGTGTGTGTGTGTGTGTGTTGTGTGTGTGTGTGTGTGCGTGTGTGTTGTGTGTGTGTGTGCGTGTGTGTGTGTGCTGTGGTCAGCAGTGTTCATATCTGCTCTATCCTCCCTCTTCACAAATCTCATTATCTCTCTCTCTCTCTGCTGACTCAGCTCACTCTTCCTGGGCTCTCATCGGGCTGTTTTCAGTAATGTTACCGCCGCTCTTCTCCACAAATCATCTGAGCCGGGAGTTACCGACGATGTTTTAACAGACTTTAGCTCCTGTGCCCGTCTAAAAGCCCCACCGCGCTCATCTCAAGTGTGTTTAGGTGTCTGAATCTTTAACATGATGTGTTTCACACATTCAGAGGCTAATTTTTATCTGAAATTTTTACTTCTGACAATTTCACCTACTTTTCTGTGACCAGAAAGTTTCAAAGGGACAAGGCAGTTACCTTTAAAAAAGAATATGATTTATGTCAACAAAAGAAAAGGCAACACAACAGAGTTATAATATATGCGATCATAACAATGAAAGCATCAGTTGTCTTGACGATGCCAATGTGTTGCGAGTATGTGTGTGATCCTGTAGTAGATTGTGTAGAATGGGATGTTTGGATGGATTACAGGTGACGTCCCGTCGGGCTCACCACACTTACCACGTAACTCCCCGGAGACGCTGATGAGTATGGGATCTAAATGTCAACAAAAGACAATGTCAACAAAACACACACACACGCATTTCCTTACAGACTGAAACACTGACATTTGAAAACCACTCACTGAGTTTGAGTTGGGTGGATTTGGCCACGGTCTGCCTCCAGGAGCCCTGCACATAAGATCAGATGTGTGATATTCACAGAATACGGCTGTTAACATGAAGAATAAGTGATGACACGGTCATACATGTTCATTCCTGGCATTCCAGGACCTCCCAGAGCATTGAGCGGAGGTCTCATTCCTCCTCCATATCCCTTCAAAATAAAACCACAAGTGTAAGTGTTTTCACCTGAAAAGCACTTCTATTTCAACACGAGCGCGACTTACCTGTGGACCTAAAGGAACCATCCCTCTGGGCGGAGTCATCCTCTGCATAGCTCCGCCCATATTTGGATGACCTGTTTAGATGTAAATAACATTCAAACACGGTGTGAAATGTCACCTGACCATAAGTTCACAGTAGATATTTCACACCAAGATGAAAAGAAGGTGAAGAAAGGCTCTGAAGACGATCTGTAAGGATTTATACATATTGACGTTGTGGAGCTGGACAGATGGATTGACTTCTGGAAACAAACCTTGTTGTCTTGATGGATCCATACCACTGGGTAATAACGGCTGGTTTCCAGGGACGCCACCTAAAGCCTGAACCAGACACAAACACATGTACACGTTCATGAGATATAATGTAATGTTTACAAACACGAGTGTGTCTGATGTTGATTGTGTTGCAGAGATGAATGAGCACCTGATTGGGTATTCTGAGAGGAGGTCTGGGACCACCAGGGTAACGTGATGACATGAAAGGCTGGCGCGAGAGAGAAATCAAGTGTTACTCTTGCATATAAAACATCATTATATCCATAAAACGGCTCGAAATAGAAACAATTTTCTTTTTCAGTGGTATTAAAATATTGAAAAATGGCATAAACACTTTTCTGTCGCTTAAAGGAACAGTGCACCCAGTATGTCATGTCTCATACTTTCAGTATTCTTATAGTGTCATGTGTCATGTATTGATCACTACGAGCTGTAAGAGACAAACACAATATCATAGAAAAACTGGAAGATAAGTACAAATATTGAATATTCAAGCGGCCCGTGTGAGAATATTTCTTTCTAAAGTCAGAAGTCGTGCTGGTCTGCAGGGGTAACCATAGCAACAGTACACCACTCCATCACATTCTGTTAGCAACAGTAGCGTGTCATACAGCAGTAATGAGTTGTGTTTGTGTAACTCTGTTTAATGGTTAGATTGCTGTAACTCAAAGACATCTTTCTTCTGAAGTCACGCTACAGCATCTGCCAAACATATAAATATAACAAATGTTTTTCAAACGTTTGGCAAAGAGCACCAAATGACAGTTTGTGCCGAACAAACCTCGACAGCCTGAGAATCACTCCTAAAACCTTTACATTCCTGAAAGTCACTTTATAATCCTCCAACTGAAAACTTTACAGTTGCTCTTGATTATTTTCACAAGCTTCACAACACATGACTGAGCTGATCTCATCATCTCATATCCCTGTCCTGTGTGTGTGAGTGTGTGCACGTGTGTGTGAGTGCGTGCACGTGTGTGTGTGTGTGTGAGTGCGTGCATGTGTGTGTGAGTGCGTGCGTGTGTGTGTGAGTGCGTGCACGTGTGTGTGTGTGTGTGTGTGTGTGCGTGCACGTGTGTGTGAGTGCGTGCATGTGTGTGTGAGTGCGTGCACGTGTGTGTGTGTGTGTGTGTGTGTGCGTGCACGTGTGTGTGAGTGCGTGCATGTGTGTGTGAGTGCGTGCGTGTGAGTGCGTGCATGTGTGTGTGTGTGTGTGTGTGTGTGCGTGTATGTGTGTGTGAGTGCGTGCATGTGTGTGTGAGTGCGTGCGTGTGTGTGAGTGCGTGCACGTGTGTGCGTGTGTGTGTGTGTGTGTGTGTGTGTGTGTGTGTGTGTGTGTGTCTGTGTGCATGTGTGAAACAGCAGTAACACCATGTTTACATGGGACAAAAGACAATCGAAAGCATTATAATTTTGTTCACACTGGATGAGGCGCGACTCGACACGATAAACCCATTTAGAACAAGCCATTGGTTGTGTCGCCTCGCGCCCGGTGTAGACACGCTGCGACATGAATCTGAGCTGTCTAAACACACACACACACACACTCCCAGCGGCTCTGGACACCTCACACTCACAGGTGACGCCAAAACATTAGTTGTCTTTAATAATACATGAGTGAGGTCTGTAGAGTTTACCGCGGTGAACAGCAAGGTAAAACCTCTGTGGATACTGAACTCACAGTCACTGACCTCAGATCAGACGCGTCATGAATACCTGCTCAGGTCTATTATCTGTTCACTGCATTATTCATGGCTCAAGCTTTCTAAACATAACACGAATCATTCCTCTGGCCAAAAAAAGACCAAGATGATCAGAATTCAATTGAGAGCAGGGGATGTGACATGGGTTTCGTGAGTTCAGTTAGCATCATCTCGTCTCAAATGATTCTCATGACAAACACTGATATATTTGATTTGATATATATTTGGCCAGCATGATGAATCTATTGTCTGTATGACACGCAGACCGCAGGTTTGACACATCTGTGATCTATTTGACCTCTGCTGGAGATGTGTGAACAGAGTAAAACTTCACAACACCATCATCATTTCTTCTCTCCGGACAAATGGACTTATTAAGTTACAGTTAGCAGATTTGAAAAAGACCACAGAACACAATGACTTTAAAAAATATCTGAACACTTGAGAAACACTTAAAACATGTGAATGAACATCAAACAAAATGACACTGAAATAAAGATACAACAGGATCATATTATAATAGCACAGAATCCTGCCGTGTGTGGGGTTGGGTGGGTTGTTTTGGGTTTAGTGTCTGTGAGTTGTTGTGGGTACGTCGAGGCCTTTGGGTGGCAGTGTTCAGCTAAACTTCACAGAATGACTGATAGAGTGTCTGGATCACTATGACAAAAACTCACAAACTTACGCACACACACACGTTAGGTTTCTTTACATCGTGGGGACTTTCCATAGACATAATGATGGACAAACTTTATTTCCTTTCGCCTTTCCCTAACCCAACCCCAAAACCTGACCATCACAGAAAACTTTCTGCATTTTACATTTCCAAATAAACATCATTTAGTATGTTTAATACACGTAAGAAACGATCTTTTGTGACGGGAAAGTGAGTAAATCATGACAGAATTTATATTAATTCAATACACTATTAATAGCAATTGTACTGTACACATAATGAATAAAGAAAGAAATGAAATCAAATGTGATGAGGAGGAGGAGGAGGAGCGGTACCGTGTGTTCCTCCTCAGGAGGCAGATGAGACACTTAAGAAACATGATTTTCATCTTTCTATTAGATGAGCATCATTAGTGATCTACAGGAGATGTGCTTCAGTCATTCTGTCACTCTTCATCTAACCAATTACAACACACCAGGAGTCAAAGCACAGATTCACCTGCGCACACTTCATCTCAACACCTATACTCTCTTTCTGCCCCAGAATCCAAGGCCATGAATGAATACATCCAGGAAGCCTTGAGGAACAACACACGCCAGGAGACTTCTACACATCCTCCAAAAACACCTGTGACCCATCAAACGAAAGCTCTTCAGAAGTTACTCGACAGACTTCATGTCTATTGTGATTTGAATGGTAGTGTCACAGATCAGCTGCTGTTATGTCACAGCTCACCGCATCAATAGAGACGGAGCGCATTTAGGCCACGCCCCCGCACTGAAACAATGCAACCCTCTCCATTGACTTTCTACGGCGGGAAGCTGCCTCCTCGTCATTTCTGACTCAGAACAAAAACAGAACAATGTCTACAAGCTGCGGTGTGACAAGGTGCACAGAAACCCAGAACTATGTTTTTATAAGCTACTGAACCGTAAAAGCCTTAAAGGAGACAACAGTGGATTCACGACCGTGAAGCATCAGCACGAAGAAGAATTTAGTTTCTCTATACATCTCCTCCTCCCAGGTTCACATCGGGTGGTGAAATGATCCTTTGACATGGATAAAAAAGAATGAATGTTTCCCACAAAAACCAGCGTTGGAGGGTCGACAGCTTATAACGAAAAACAGAACAATGTGTAAAAACTGCTGTGTGACCAGCTGTACAGTAAACAGTTCTGAGTCAGAAAGGACGAGGAGGCAGCTTCCCGCAGTAGAAAGTCAATGGAGAGGGTTGGACTGACCCCCGGTGGGCGTGGTTTTCAGATTATGGCGCGCGCGCGTGTGTGTGTGTGTGTGTGTGTGTGTGTGTGTGTGTGTGTACCTGAAAGAAGCCCGGAGGAACAGGCCCAACCGGCATACCCTCACCCGGGCCCATGTTTCCAAGGACAGGACTGGGAGCTGCTGCGGCACTCTGAAACCACACACACACACACACACACACACACAAATCCTGTTACAAACACACACAGTTAAAGATGCTCACACTGCAACACACACACACACACACCCATAAACAAACACTCAGACACATCCTCTGCACTCTGTGAGGACACACACAAGAACCCCTGCAGTGAAGTAATGAAGATCATGTGACACGTGACGGTGAACCAAATAACAACACACTACACACACCAGACTGATGGGCAGAGGTGGACGTTGTGCGTTTGTCCTCTGATAATTCACAACTCAACTCAACAACTCTTGAACCCTTCACCACAACTCACTTCAGATCACATTCATACACACTATCAGATGATTCTTTATACACATGTTAATGCATAATCACGATTAATAATAGAATATAATTATGTTGTATTTATAAACACACACACACGCGTGTAGAATACATGTGCGTAACACACATGTATTTATTATTTAGCTTGGTACAGGTGACAAAAGTGGGATTGTTTTCTTAAGTCTTTTCAGAAAGTGTCTCTCTGTGTGCAGTGTGTTAGGAAGTGGAGTTGTGTTGAGATGACAGTGTGGACAGTCTCTATAGTGAGTCTGATCTTAGTTTTTCATCTCTCTCTCTCTCTCTCTCTCTCTCTCTCTCTCTCTCTCTCTCTCTCTCTCTCTCTCTCTCTCTCTCTCTCTCTCTCTCTCTCTCTCTCTCTCTCTCTCTCT